>NC_049981.1:24253116-24256195 GCF_000003815.2 Branchiostoma floridae | reverse complement strand
ATGCAGCATGCATGCGGCGGCAAATGAAACCCCGGCTAAACTCCCCTGAAAAATCATTCTCCTTATGCTTATAGCCAGCGCAGTCGGTCTGGTATGAGCCGTTGTTAGCGTTGCTAGTATTATAATCACTCCGTACAGCGAAGGAAACGTGTTTAATAATAAGGCTGTAGAAGCCCGTGGACTCGGAAATATCAGGTGCAATTCGCGTCCATCGTACGTCTTTGAGGCTGCCTACCAGACGGGAACATTTCCCAAGTGAGACACGAAGTTATGTAAGCCTTGACCAGAAATCATCACCTATAAGATATGTGCTGTACGATACCGATTCCATTTTATGCGTGACACTCTTGAGAGCACTCCGAAACTGATACGAGCGTGCAAGAAAAAATCAAAGCGGTCATGAAGGCTGAATGGATGACTGAACACACCAAGCCAAACATCCTATACAGAACGATCAATTCTTTGTTTTCCTTAAGCTTCTTCTACATCCTTTTTTTTTGCCTTGGAGTCGACTTGGCCATACTTTGACATATTAGTATTCTTTTCCGATCAATGTTGCAATTTACGGCATATGGTTGTTTAGCTTCTCTGTATCATTTGCAACATGGCTGAATGTTTTGTCTTTGCAGGAAACGGACAATGATTGATGCTCGCGAGATTGCCATATATATAACCGTCAGTACATTCTGAAAAAGTTAGTGCTGTTAGACAGGAAACACATTCTTACCAAATTCATACAGCTGGTTCAGCTATATTCGGATTGCTTCTTCTTGCAAGTAGGAAAAAAAAGAAATAACCTTTAATCTGTTTTTTTCCAACTACGGAATATATTGTTGCTCTACCTTGTACTTGAATTGGTTAAAATGTTTGTTTTGCTTACAAGAGATAAAAATGCCTACTTATGATTTTGAAGGCGGTACCTATATTTTCTCTCTACTAACGCGGCGACCATTGGTTGACCATCGAGCGACTAAACATCTTCTTTCAAGCTTAAATGAATTTAACCGACAAAGAAGTGCATTGTGAACGCTCTGTGTGGTTTGTTATCTTTCACATCACACAATTACATCACGGATCATATTCAATTTACCTAGTCATTGATCAAACAAATCCAATTTTTTGCAATGGGTCCCTCAATGGTATCCATCATGAGGAAATGAAGCCTCACCGATGTGTCGTACTGCCAGCATTGCGGTCGAATGGCTGAGGATTTCCATGATTTGGATCAGTATTAAACAAAAATTACTCGCTGGTTAAACAGGGCTGGTCTGTTCAGTTGCGCTGATTAGTGTGGGGCAGAAACTATTCTGCATTTTCTTGCTGATCCCGATTGTCTAGGTTTGATTCGACATTAATACCGGTATATATTCATTTTCAGATTATGTTTGATACTGTAAAACGTACGTTTTGGGGATATGATGGAATATCTAAAGTATGTAGCATAAGGAATCGTCGAGCACGAGAACGCTCTGTATGTTGCAAGCGTCCCCCACGCGCACATTATCCAGCAAATAAGTTAACATGATTTGTGGAATACCCTTTAGGGTGCAGGGTTACCCAAATCAATCATGGGGAAATGTAGGCACTGTACATTTTCCGGGTTCAACCAGGGCGAAAGGATGTAATAGTCGTTTCTGGTCGACAGGAAATCTATTTGTTTTCACCTTTTGCGGAGACATAGGGTGTCATGTTTTTATCTATCACTCTCGATCCGTCTGAATTGGATATTGGAAACGATATAGCCACATAATTGGTCACATTCTTGTTAACTATTCGCGAAAACGTCCTGTTTGGTATAAACAAACCCACCTTTTTTTCTCAAAGTCTGTAAACATATATCTTGCCGTGGCATTTAATTTTGCCACCTTACATGGTATTACGCTAGTGGGCTACATCTCCATCGATATAAATCGGCAGTTTAGATAACACAAGAGGGCCCGTAAAGTCGGCTTTAAACTGTTGCAAGCGTACACCGCCCACATCGAACGCATTAGAGAAAACAAATTGGGTAGTTGTGCGACTGCCTTCAGAGATAGCCGAGTGGGGGCCTATCAAGCCTGAAATGACAAAGTCTCAGAGGGCATCTATGCTTGAAGGTCAGACTGTTTGTCTTGCGCGCCGAAAGTGCAGACAGCGATAACAAGCCTGGCAAAGTTTCTTTGCAAATGTTCCTGTAGCACACAACATGCTGTTGTAAGATACTTGAGTGACCACGTATTGTTCAAACTAACTTATCGATTTAAACCTATCTGTTTTAAGATAGCATTTGTTGTTGATTTTAAGAGTACAAATCTCGTCACCAGTGCGTTTAAATGTAAAGCTGTAATGTGCCGAAGCCAAAGATTTCAAGTGTAAAAGTATACAATTCAGCCTGTGGCTGCTATATACTTTTTGCCTGATCATATTGATCGAATGAAACCATTCATTCATTAATTCATGCCCTTGTGTGACCTTTGTGAAGAAGGTTATATCTTGGACAGCGTTAGTATGTCTGTCTATCCGTCTGCTGGTTACTGAGATAACTGACTGGATGTATTGGTTTCATATTTGGTGTGTTGGCTGTGAACATAAACTGGTCGTAATTACATTCTGATTCCCTGGCTATTTTCCTCGGCACTGCAGCTTAACTTTCCTTTTCGTTATCTCGGGTTCTTGACCACATTGTGTGATGGTAGATAGCTTTTGACGTTAGGGAAAAAAAACTAAATATAGTATAATTCAAGAGGTGACGGTTCGTGGCAAACTTTCGTATTTAGCTTAAGTCTTCATAGCTAATAAGATAGATCTAATCTACATTATAGATAAAAAAACATAAACCCAATGCCTTTCATTATAGGTTTATTCAAACATACGACATATGTAACTAAAAAAGTCGGCATTTATTTCCCACATATATATTATACATCTCTAGTTCTAGCACCTGAATACAGTACGTTTTGATTCGTACTTGGAAAATTCATTCTCCTCTAACACTAGTCGAAGCTCAATATCCAAGAATGCACCCATGGGGGTTAGTGTTTGAAATTAAATGTGATGTATAGCTCTCTGGACGACTCAGCGCACGATTATGTTCAGAATA
>NC_049981.1:24239638-24253016 GCF_000003815.2 Branchiostoma floridae | reverse complement strand
AACTGCTTCATTGTAGGAGTTTTGTAAGACCATTATTAGATATGAGTTAAAATCTTGCTAATCTCACCAAATCTAGTCTAGAAGCTTGATTGTCTCAATAAAGCTCCATGGATTTCAAGAAGGAAATTCTTTATGATAACCGGTCTTGGAACATTTTTGCCTCATATTTATAACTGTATGCAATACAGGGGACCAGTTACAAAATGTATGTAACGTTAGTTCACCTTTATCCGTGGGGTAACCTATATCCATTGTGTTGCTAAAAAGGGCATCCAGGGATATCGAGTCGATAGACGGTAGTTTCAAATTGTACTATTTTCAAAATATTGCAGTTTGAAACCATCATCTGTCGACTTGCTTTCCCTAAATACGTTGTTCTTAAAAAAAGAACGGATAAAGGTTACCCTACGGATAAAGGTGAACTAACATTACAACTTACTACAAGTTGACAGATATCTCTATGTGATTTGAACCATATTAAACAGGTGATCAATATTGTGTTGACCTTTGGAGGTAAACATTTTCAAATACAATTGGAATATCATCATTTAGACCCATTCCAATTCTCATCTTACCAACAATGTATTGTTTTATCTATCTAGTTCTAACATTAATGTAAAGAAAAATCATGTCCCCAAAACATTACAGAGGACAAGATCATGATTATTCCATGAAAGCAGGCACAATTCTATCTTGTGCTAGTGAAATATAAAGTATTGTCAACATTCTAGCGGTTGCACATATTAGTGCTCTGTTCTAAGTATCCATATACCCTTTACCCTATAATGCAATGATAAGAAATGTGTGTCCTTCATCGACAGTCAAAGGACACAGAAATTGTGATCATTAAAGGTTCTCACATGTCCAGCTGCTCTGTAAAATAGGTGCATTATATGATGGACCACAGAAATGCAATTTAGATTGTGCTCAGATTGCATGTTAGCTGCGTGTAATCTTGGTATAATGGAGGCATGAGCTATACTGGCTTTTATCATAGATTAAAGGACCTGGATTGACTGATTCAATAAACTCTTACAGCACATTGTATAGTTGGCAGTAACTCAGGCCTTAGGGCTACATTGTGCATTATTTCATCATTTTAGAGTCTGATAAAATATCTGGCACTCTACCAACATGGTTCTATACACTGTCAGGTATTGAGTGGGTATAGTACTTACCACTCAATGTCTAAGTTTCTAACTGCACAATAATTCTGAATCAATACATTTTGGTAAATTAGGAATGATCTGTATATATGGCTCTGTTCCAGCCAAAGGTAAGGCAAGATTGTACAAATGTATGCAGCTCCAAGTAACTAATTTTGATAAAAATTTATGGAATATAAACATCTATTGTGTTCTATATGACATTTTAAAAGGTGCAGTGATAACATGATATATAGAAAGACATGGTATGCATAATATAAAAGATCAAATTCAAGAAATTATAAAAGATTATTGGGTTAACCCAAAATACACACGAGTTATGATTTAGTATTCTTTTACCTGTCAAGAGATTTGTTCGCAATAAATATAACTTGCAATATCATGATAAGATTTTGCTAGGAAAAACTAATACATAATGGCAGTATAGGAGGTCTTGATACTGTAATTCATTTTGTTCAAAGTAGAGGCAAACGTTTTTGCAGTTTTGTTTGTTTTGCATAAACAGGACGTATACCCATCTTTTAGGATTAATGAACCAATTTTGTAAAGAGTGTACACCGTAGGGTTTGATTTATCCACACCAGGAAGGACTCTACACTTTTACGGTTTCTAATTGCTGAAGGTGTGGCCTTACGTCCTATTTGACAGAAAAGCTCATTTTCACTTTAGTCGAGACAGAGAATATAGGTGTAAAGGGCAAAATATTGGGGCCTCCAAGGAGTGATTTTAAGTCAAGAACCTCAACCACAGGACCACCTTTTAGTAAGGGAAAAATAGGATGTGCTTGCAAAGTCTCCGAGTGGAATTAACACAGTGTGCTTCACTGGCAGAAAATATCTATTCTGTATTAATGTAGAGAGGTCACCGTGAAAATTAAGTACCAAAAAAAAACTGCGAGTATTTTAAAATCTGCAGTATTTCACCGGTTGACCCCATCCTTCTAATCTGTCAGCAAAAGTGACACTTGAAAAATGGTGCAGAAATCCTCTTAGTGGTCTTTGCAAAGGATAATAGCATTATGGGACTTGAAGCTATGGGCTAGGGAGAGTTGGAAAAGCAATTCTATTCCTACATGATGAATTATTCATTTTTAAGGGGAAAGTTTCAAATGTCAAATGATATTGCAGCGGCTACATAGTGGGAGAACCTCTTTGCAAATGACATAACATCAACTATTATTATAGGTACCATAATATCACCACATCAAAAACATTGTTATAGAGGCCTACTAGTACTTAGGGTTGTCTTGAACATCTACATTGTAAATATTTGAAGTGTATAATCAGGATTACACATGATGCATTGACATCTCTTTAAATCACTTGGACTTGGTGCATTTTTATGGCATCTGTTAGAATTATGGGAGTTGATGTTAGCATTGAATATGAAGTTGTAATATACCTACATGCATGTGCATATCAGTGAGCCAAGTTGTAAAATATTTACACCTCTTAAATTGAATATAAATGTCACAAGATCGTGCAAGTAATATCATGGACAACCTGAGTAAATGTCCTGAAGTTGCAGCAAAATTACTTTTTGCTATACATATGGCACTAGAATTAGATTCTACTTTTACGGGAGGATTTTGATTATACCCCTATATCAATCACAGATTTTACCATGGCGACATGTCTGCGTACTTGAAGAAAAGTTATGAAGGTCGAGAAGTGTAATTCTAACATATTGCAGATGGATATGAGAATAATGTACAATATGTGATATTAAACTGACTTGGTACCCATATCTATTTTTAGCATGTATAATGATTATACACGCATGTGCCTGAACAAGATTTCAATATTTGAAAGCAGCTTTTAAAAAAAAGAACTGGAAGACATTAAATTTATGAGCACGCATAATGTTACAGAAAAAACACTTAATAAGTCTCAGTCTGCAAGTTACAAGTCAAAATTGACCTTTAACCATTTTTCTAATGCTAGCTGCAGGTATATAGTTCCAGTAAATGCTGCATGTCAATAGTAGCTAAATTCATGTTGAATAGCCTTCAATTGGATAGTATTACACATTTAGACCGAAATCATTAAAAAATACTGATTAAAGTTGTTGATAAAGGCTAATCAGCATTATGATGGATGATTTATACAAATGAAAGTGGCCAATAGTGACCAATCAGTACCAAGGAAAAGCACCAGATTGGCCAATAAGCACCAAGGAAAGGCCTGAGAATGACCAATCATTATTAAGATAAGGCCTGAGGATTGCTAATTAGTATCATGAAAAGGGCTGTCTGTGGCCAGTAAGTGACATTAAAAATAGTTTGTACCAAAATTATTTGTAAGATGCAACTAATTAGCACAGTTGTTGACATATATTGCTAATTCTTAAACTAGTTTTCATTCTTTTATTTTTCGATTTTATGTAAAGTTTCTAAAATTAAAATAGCATATCGATAACATAACACACTAGAAAGGTGAATAAACAAAACATTTTCCCTGCTTTTTGTCAAGCTACTCACATAAAATACTAAACCATTAGCTTTTTCCAGGACCTGGTAATTAACATTATTCATGCAACTGGAATCATTCATTAAATCATTGCAATTACATTAAACATGCTTTGTGAAAATTTTTGGCATTGAATGAAAAATTGCAATTGCTTTTGACGAAATCAGTTTCCTTTTGACTGGAATGTGCATATGTAAAGGAATTACAGAGCCACATTAATTTAAGTAGACTATACAGACATACAACAACTTTCTACATTTAATTTAATAGAGCTGCCACCCTACATCTCTTTTTTGACAGAAGAAGAACACAGAAGCAAAAACAACAGGTTCTCCCTATCGGGAAAAGCATAGTTATGCAGATCCATTGTAAAGACTATGCACAAACACAATGCAAGCATTCTTGAATATCATCAAGAATCATTTCACTGTGGAAGGGAAAAATTTGTCTTTATTCTTGACGAATGCTTTTTATACCGTGACAAATACTGTTGGTAACCCTGAGAGTTCAACTGAACCTGGATAAAAATGGGCAGCTATCTGAGATCAAAATTGAATTTATCTGCACCAGAGAGATAAGGAAATACTGTCGACTTTGATGTCACACTATAAAGATGTTATCTGGAGAAAATGCATGAGATGGAGGACTGATAGAACAATTGGAAGCTATGCTAAATACAGGATATAGTTGGTGAAATTGTATCTCTACACATTATATATTTTAGTAGGCAAGTCACAATTCTGGGTGCTGTGAAAAAATTCAAGCCAAGGATATTAGCATACTGAATTCTGAATTTTGAAGCTGACAGAAGCTGTCTTTACTTTATACCTAAAACATTATTGAAACTATTTACATCTGTCATGGACTTCACAATTCAATGGTGAGGATGGCCTGGGAATTTGAACAGGGGAAGCCAAATAAAATGGTCATTCCTCATTGCACGTATGAATACAAACTAGACTCAAATGCAGCTGCTTGGTAAACTCACTTTCTTGTACAATTAGGTGCCTCTAGAGGTATACTTTAAAACTCTAAAATAAAACATAATTCTTAAAAGCATGCAAGCATGCATGATTATTGGATTTAAAACAAACAAAAAAAACTACGTATACCTTGATAATTCTGACAGGGGGGATGTCCACTGTCAGTTCTTGGCACCTCCTGATCTCTGTACAGGTAGGGAAAAAAAAGGCCAGGCAGATGTTAGAGTCTTCTGTCAAATTTCTGTGGGTATATAATGTTACACAGAAATAATAAAAATGTGGAAAAAAATGTGATGCACAAACCTGAACCACACTGGTGACAAAGCTGTGGTTATTTTGTACATGTAACCACTAAATACACTAAATGGCCAACATTTCCTTGGCCATTAAAGAGAAAAAAAAGATATTTCAGAATAGTAAACAACTTGTCTCTTCTACAGCCTCCTCAGGCCTCAAAACAAACATTTAGTTCATGCATACATTGCTAGATTTTGGTCAATAATGCATTTAAATCAATGTCCATTGCATATATGATACATGTACATGTTAGGTTGCAACTGTGCATTACAGGCTTTATTTTTCCACGACACCTGTAACATTTCACAAAAGATGCACCACAACATTCATATTGGTTAATGGCTTAAAAGAAATTATCGCATGATGGCTGTCTCCTGTGGAAACCAGAAAGGATTCAAATAGTAGCCAAAAATGTAACAATTCAGTCCCATTTGACATTTAGTCTGGTGACACCAGCTATACTTCCCCTTGACAGATCATGTCAGATTGCTCCCTTCGCTGATCTTTGGGAATGTGTAAGGTGGTTCATACCTGTCACCAAATTTGGTAACAACCATTATCATATCATTATGTATTATCACCATGAGTAATGTGGTTGCGACATTTATACTAGCCATGTAGAAGACTAGAAGTAGAAATGACGATTGTGGTGACATTTTACTGTTTTCCTAGCTTTCTAAAGAACAAGAATCAAAATAATCATTTAGTTCACTTTCATCTGTAGCTCTTATTGCTTAACAAAACATTGTACAAAAAAAATATTGTAACAAAGCTGCCTACTTTGTAAATATCCCTAGCTACATCCTCTTGTACTTTAATGATGCAGCCAAAAATGTAAATTATTTAGAGGAAAAAAGCCACTGTGTACTATTGTAACAAGTGTTGCCGGAAACATCTGCTACCTGTCTATAATACATAACTGATGGGTAAAAAAATAAGTTGTCAATTTTTGGCTATTGTTCATAATAGAAGAATTTCTTAAACATCAGGTACGTTTGACTAAAAATGAGCTGATTTTTTTGTCAGACCTATAATCACTTATTTGCACATTTCAATGACAATCAGGCACATACATGTATGGACTTAGAGCATGGTACTTTGGAGAGTACCATAACCACCGACCAGTCATTCTGATCACAGCTGTATACTTTATAATCAGGTCAATCTGAAAACACCAGACTCCAGTGTTTTCATGTACAACATAATTTGACTTTATCCACAAAATATAAAAACTGGGAGACATCACGATCACTATGACTTTTGGACCCCTGCTGTTTTGGTGATGCGACATAAAAACGTGTCTAGCGCGATTACCTTTTACACAAAGGCCTTGCTTCATTTATCCTCTATAAAAGGTGCACTTTGTCCTAATTGCCCCTTATTACAGGGTAAGAGTGCCATGGTGCATTTGCTTGATGGTTTCTCTGACATTGATTACAATGGGGGAGATGCAAAATACATAATTTGTGTTCTGCAAAACAGTTGTTTCATGATAGTTTTGTCTCAAGTAAACCTGCAGCAATTTTGCTAGCACAAATTTTGTGAAAAAATATGATAATGGCTTTTAAAATTGCGGCAATGTCATACATGTAATAAATAAGATAATTACATATAAGGACAGACAGCATTTACAATCAGACAATTTGTACCTTGTGTACCTACTATGTAAGTACATGTACCCTTTGTAACCATATAATTTGTATCTTCTCTTGTCATAAATTGCTCTGTAAATCTGAATAAGACGCCCTTGCTGCTAGACACCATTCTCACAGACACAACTCGTCCTTCGTGTTGTACACCATCCTCACAAACATGACCTGTCCTTGCTGCTAAAAACACCATCTACACAGACATTACCGATATGAACACCACCGAAACAAACATGGCTGCCCCTGGAGCTAAACAACATCCACCTGAACAGAACCTACATTGTATCCTTGGTGCTATACACAATCAACACAAACATGGCCTTTCCTTAGTGCTGAAAAACATTCACACAAATATGACCTATTCCTTGCACTGTACACCATCCGCACAGACATGGCCTGTCCTTGGTGCTGAACACCATTCACACTGGCATGGCCTGTTCGTGGTGCCGAACACCACCCAAGCAAACATGGCTTCTCATGGAGAACATCCACCTGAACAGAACCTACATGTATCCTTGGTGATGTACACCATCCACAGAAACATGACCTTTTCTTAGTGCTGAACAACATTCACACAAATATGACCTTTCCTTAGTGCTGAACAACATTCACACAGATTTGACCTATCCCTTGCACTGTACACCATTCACACAGACATGGCCTGTCCTTGGTGCTGAACACCATTCACACAAACATGACCTGTCCTTGGTGCTGAACACCATCCACAAGAACACAGTCTGTCCCTGGTGACAAACACCATCCACACAAATATTGCCTGTCCTTGGTTCTGGACACAATTCATGCAAGCATGGCCTGTCAGTGGTGCTGAACACCATGCACACAAATATGCCTGTCCCTGGTGCCAAACACCATCCACACAGATATGATGTACTCCTTTTCTGAACATCATCTACACAAACATTTTACAGCCCAAACTTAGATGTATTTCTTTTCCCTTAACGCTTTCAAAGCTAAAATCCAGGACCTGACACTTAAAACTACTCAGCAATACTTCATACTACTTACTAGTATTATGCCATGAAGTTTCCAGCCATTAGTACACACTACCATATAATATTAACAGCTTTCAAGAGATGACACTTATTCCTAAGTAGCAATACTTCATGGTTATCATGGTATGGACACTCATAAGTGCCTCCAGGGACTAACATAAAATCCCAGTCTTCGTGAAACTACTTTTAGTCCAAAATTCTTGGCTGGGAAGAGGTATTCCACCATGTTAAGTACAATTCAGACAGAGCAGGCTGCATCATATGAACAATGAATTGGAATGTCACCTTGAAGCAAGCATTTATGTTGGATCTAAGTCAAACTTTATGGCTAGGTTTGACCAATGCAAACTGTAGCAGAAGGTAGTTACAATGTACATTGCTTCATATTTTCCATACACGTACTACGTACGTACACTGACACACAATATCTAGTAACTCATCAATTGCAATGTTCCCTGTCAAGCACATAAAATGAAATGTCATTGAAAACCAGATGTGCCTTTTGTATGATCTCTAAGCTAATTTTAGGAGGCAAACTCGGGCAATGGAAGTGTACATCTTTGCCTCCCAACACCTGTTGCACTATACATCTTGCAGCTATTTAAATCTGAGCACAATTCTGTCAGACTATCTTACCTCTTGAATGCTTTTCTTGGTTTAGGCTTCTTCCCCTTGGCCTCCTTCATGTTTTTCTTGGCCACCTTTTCTTGTTCATCATCACTGTAGTCCAAAAACTGAAATGAAAAGGAAAATAAAGATGTAGAATTCAATTTTTAACAGAGGTGTCAATTGGATAAATAGTTTCTCAATTGTCATGACAACATATAATTTACATCTAGAATAGAATCTCACCAATATTGCCATTAAACATACTGTGAATATATTTTGTACGGCAAACCTGAACAATTGTAATATAAAGCTACATGCATTATTTCATACACAATGGTAGATAGAAATACACTAAGTCTTAGACTGTTGATAGCATTATGAAAGAGCCATCTTGAGATATGTTGTGGTACTGCAAGACCATAGCAGATATTATTTTTTTAAACAAACAAAATGGTTCTGTCTGAATGGCATGATGGGCTAAAAATGTGATAACTTACCTCTGGAGGCGGTTCCTGGTCGTTCTTCCAAGAAGCATCAGATCCTTTCTGTCTAAGACAATACATGCAAAAATAAGAGGACACACATCTATGTATATACTTGTCTGGAGATGAATAAATAAATAAAATGTACCTTTCTGACTTGTGCCTTGTCACAAATCATACTGATAAAGAAGTGTAAAGGTACATGTATCACATAATACTTAGATTATCATATCATGTAGTAAGCTGTTAGGGCGCCCTAACCTAGTACTGAATCTGTCTCAAAACCTATCTATACCCCTAAAAAAGTCATGACCATAGCATGTCGAGAATAGGAGGTATTAAACCGAAAGTTCCCCTGTGCAAGCTGCTACTCTTTTCAAAGTTTTATCAAGACCAACTTGTATACCAAATAAGAACTTCAAGACAATCTTCTTGAGTGATGCTGTTCATCCACAAACATACAATACAAACAAACACTACCAAAAACATCAACTTGTTGGCAAAGCCTAAGATAGTAAATATGCAGACTTACTTGATAAGGTTTTGAGTGAAGACATACACGGTGAAATCTTGCACCTCTGGGGCAAAGAATACCTCATTTTGCAGACTCAAGCCGAGTGCCTCTATTTTCTTTGCTGAGCTGAACTGTATGGAGTAGCTTGGCTGTATTACAGGCCCAAATGTTTCGTTCACCTAAAATGAGAATGATATATCAAATTCTGTCATTGTGATATGTACTGGCATACTGTCTATCAATGTCCAAAAAAAATATTTTCAAAAAGTAACACAGCATTAAAGGCCATATGTAGTATATAAAACTAGCAGACAAGGAATCAAGGTAACAGGCTCGATATCTGACATTCAATGGCATTCCTCACTCCACTCGTCTGTAAATGAGTACTAGTACTACCTGACTAGATTGTCATATTTGTCAAAACAGATTAAAGCGTCATACTATTGTCAATCTTTGAACAGGCTAATCTACAATTTGTACTTTTTCATGCTTCATACCATAAATGATTGAAATTGAAATACATGTGTAAAACAATGCCTAATAAATACTAGAAGTAGGGATTTGCTAGCTTCAAGCCTTGTATTTTAGGGTAATCTATGTCCAGGAAAAATTGTAGGTAGGTGAGGTGACACTATTTGTAAGAGTGGACATTACATGTTGTTGTGTACTATTTATGTCAGGAACTTCATGTGGTAATGAAGCATCGACTAGTAATCCATGATGGTACTGCAGCGAGGAAGGCTAAAAAACATACTTAGTAGTACCCATACTGCCTAACTAGTCTACAGATATGTGTGCAAGACTGGATGTGTTAGAATCCCCTGTCGGATACCGACTATTGTAAAGCAGGTTTTGTTCATAGCAAACTTGTACTGCACCTGGTTTACAGACAACTTACCAGACCAATGGACTGTCTGTCACTGTTGAAGAGCAGAGTTTCTGCATCCAGTGCCGGTGTGTTAGGGTAGGACTGCACCACAACTGTAGTGATAGGTCAAAGGCAATGTCATGTGAAGTCAATCTCAATGTGTGATACTTGAAACAAAGTGGAAAATTCTATTGACACCTGTAGGTACAATATAGCTAGGCTAGCAAGTATAAGGACCTATAATACCTACCTATATAAGGATATATAGAAATCGGATGGTACCCAGGCTAGGTACAATGTGGATGTACCAATCATTGATTTACATCAGACAAGCACACCAGAACATCAATACTCTTCATGAGAGCTGATAACAAGAATCAAAACTCTCATACCCTGGTATATTTCAAATTTCCGTGATATATCTTGTTTTATTTACTACTGTGAATTTATTGCTAATTTATTTTCTGCCTTCCTGTGTGACTTTGGGGCCAAGCTAAGCCTTAA
This sequence comes from Branchiostoma floridae, assembly GCF_000003815.2. Classification (NCBI taxonomy): domain Eukaryota; kingdom Metazoa; phylum Chordata; class Leptocardii; order Amphioxiformes; family Branchiostomatidae; genus Branchiostoma; species Branchiostoma floridae. The sequence continues at coordinate 24,242,463 of NC_049981.1, read as the reverse complement.
GGCAACAACTTTAGACCTAATCAGCATTCCCGTCCTGCAAGTTTCCAGTTACACCATTTTTAGCCGGATGAATATTCACGTAATGCTACAATGACGTACTCAACTCCAACTTGTCCAAGAATACCCACCTAACTGTCCAATGATACAGCTTATCTTTCCTATCACCTTAACATGCACATCTTCTGGAAGGATGATATCCGGAAAATTATCAACAGCAACATCCTCTGTTCCCTGTAAAAATAATGAAGACTATATCATATGGGGCAAATAATTCTGGCATTAAAATTCCATTTGGAGCAGTACATGCAAAACGTCTGAATAAGGTAATTTTTGTGTTATTTTCAAACGTCTCAATTACATTTGTACTATACATTTGTAAGTGTAACAAAACCCTAAAAACATCATCATCATCATCCTGATCAACATAGATTGTGCCTAGCATATCAACTACATTGACTCACAAGCCAGCATTATTTGCATCTTCTAAATGTGTGTCAACCACCAGAGGAATGGCACGTGTGTAGTAATGGAGCGGAAAAAGTGCCAATGACGAAAGCCAGAGAACCAGACACAAACCTGAGTTACAACAAGCTCTTCCTTGGCCGGTGGAGGCTGGTCCTGTTTTGGTTTCTCATTTTTCACTTCCTCCTCCTCTTCATCTTCATCACTACTGTCTGATGATGACTCACTAAAACAACATAAACAAACAAACACATGTAAAAACAACAAGCTATGTGTGAAACTCACACCAGTTGTATGATTATTAAAGTTAAAGAAAAGGGTAACATGCACATATGGCATCATAGTTAAATTTTTCACAAACCACTGAATAATTTATTGGGCTGATAAATGACATGAGTAACAAAGTTCTTTAATTTTATGGTCACCACTGTGTCCGCTGTATAATGTTACACCTTAGTTGTGAGTAAAGATTGGTTTTACATCAATTTAGCAAGTATGAATATGTATTTACCAATCCTGTCATGGCAGGAAGCAATATAGAATTTAACAGATAATCTCAACTTGAAATCAGCTAAAAGACTACACGCATGGTACAATGAAGTAATATTGTAGAAAATGGAAATATAGTTACTGTACTTCTAGCCCTGTGTGTGAAGACAAGTTTTTGCATGCAGACAGACTGCCTCTACAAGCTATAGGACTGAATGAGTGCATGCTTAAATTAATAATAAGTGAGTGCATGCTTAATGATTGAGTTAGTGAGTGCATGCTTAATGATTGAGTGAGTGAGTGCATGCTGACTGAGTGAGAGAGTGAGTGAGTACTAGTACCTTATTGTATTACTAGTCATTGCATATTACCATGAGTGCCAGACGACCGTTTGGCTATGCGTGCCATCTAAATCAATGATGTGAAAAGTCTTAGCTTGAAAGGGTTTATCTATTCATCCCTACCTTTCGTCAGAAGATGAACTCTCACTCTCAGATGTTTCTGCAACTTCTTTACTATCTTCAAGACTTTCTCCTTTCTCTTCCCGTACTTCTACAGTTCCTTTCACAACTGTGACATCTTGCTCTTTCAGGTTAAGACCTTGAACAGCGTCACCATTTTCTGTTTCCATATCCTCAGTCCTGTCCTTGGATAACTCTTGCTGTGTGTTGGTTTTAGTTGATAGTCTTCTCTCGTCCAAAGCATCTACCTTCATCGGAGTCATTTCCTGAGTGACAGTTGAGTTATCTGGTACCTCTACATCATTTGAATGTCCACTCTCCTTGGTCCTCGGTAGCTGACTTGTTTCATCTTTACTTTCTACATCAGTACAACTGTCTATGCTTGGATCAGATGCAGTTCTTCTTTCTTCTTCAGTTTCCATGACTATGTCTTTTTCAATTAAAGATGACTGGTTTTTGGTGACTTCTTTTTCCTGACTTTTTGTTACCACATTGGAAGTAGACTTGTGGCTTTCTTTCTCTGTTTCAATAATCAAAGAACCTTTGTCTGCAGTAATCATGAATGTATCTTCATGTTCTGGCTTGTCATGTGACATCTTGGGTGCATCTGTTGTATAACATTCCCCAAGTTTATTTATTCCAGAGTTTAAAGTGTCTTCCATCTTCTGGTGCAGGGCAGGTACCTAAAAAGATAAATTACAAAAAGATTTTAAAACAGAAAAAAATAGGCATAAATTTCAAGCTTTATCACATGAAACTTTGTGTTACTAATCAATCCCTGTGTTTATTTACGTTGGTGCTGACAGTTGTTAAGTTTGATGACAGTCATTACCCCTTACCAAACTAACAGTCCTGTAAGGGCACTGTACTTAGTGACTGGCAGACAGCACTTTAATATGGTTTACTGCTGTCCAGTCACTGACAGTCCTATTCCAGCACTTATGGTTTGCTACGGGGGGTGGGGGTGGTTGGCCTGACAGTTGCAGCAAAGTTTGATGAGGATTCTACCCAACAACTTTACTACCAATCTCTCAACAACTAGGGCTGTGTACCGGTATCTGTACCTGACCTTATGATTGTACATGAATCTTTATACTTAAGTTATCCAACCCAATGCATTTAGCCCGTGTTGGGCAGGAATATGCATTAAAGATCATTGTCATTATAATGCTTGGGCATGAGCGAATGCCAATAACCATACCCGTGAAATCGTTTGATAGGTACGCTACGGGTCCGGACCTGAGAACCTGTTGTACCTGTACCTGTACCCTGAGACAAACAGTTCACTAAATCCTTCTTGAAATAGTTTAACTGTAATTGGATTATAGGTTGCATGAAGTCTATGGAGCCCACCGTCTCTGTTCACGGATGGTTGTTAAGCTCCACTACTCACTGAGTTACATGTTCTATCTG
>NC_049981.1:24206971-24237981 GCF_000003815.2 Branchiostoma floridae | reverse complement strand
GTTCACTACATCATTAGTGAACAACATCTTTTTTTAGACTAAATATAAGTAAATCCCCAAACTAACTGTGATAATCTTGCAGTTGAAATTATAAAATTATTTAAGGAAAAGTTGTTAGAAAGTTAAGCTCTCATTGATCTAATACATTTCAATCACCTCAAAAGTAATTAACATGGTTCTAATGCAATGATAAAGTTTATTGATTTAAGGCTGCAGAATCCTCAACACGATGAGGGCGGCAGCCCTACCGAAAGAAGAAAATTTTATGAATCATTTTATCCCACAGAAAACCAAACCAACATGTGCCAGGACATGGACATGTGCGTTCATGTGACATATGGCCTTTGCCAAGATCAAACGTTAAATAACTGAACAAAATCTGAATTTTGAACCCAGGCAGCTAATCATACTACACCAATGCCACATCAATTTGGCATTTAGAAAAACATTAGTCCCTTAAAACTAGACAAAAGTGACAGAGGAAAGTAACATTTTGCAACTCACCTCGTGTTTCCCACCTACCACCAAGGGGTCAAAGGTCGGAAGTAAAGCGGCAATACCAAAAGTACGTAGGTGATGATCTTATTGAAAAATAAATTAATTTGTTAGAAGTGAATTGAATAGAATACATATTTAACTGGATTAAATAATATCTCAGATTAAAAAAGTCCATGTCTCAGAGAAATTTTACCAGACGATTATAACTGAATTTGAATATTTTTTTCTTCTTACATATATCCCCCAGGTTCTGAATAGTATTATCCGAACAGTGACCTGCGCACTAAGAGACATTTAATGCTAAGCACGGTGACGTGCTTTCGCAAAGGTCGTAGTTTTCCCGTCATCTTTTGTAGTTTTTGCGCCTAATTTTCGCCATGGATAGAAGTCAAACGCCTCCGTCGTCACCCTTCAACTTCTACGGTGCCCAGGACCCGTCCATGAACGTTCCATGTGAGTATTTAGGATGTTTTGAAGGCCCGGTTGTCTTTACAAATTGTGTGACATGTGTTACGTCATGGGGGCTCCATCGACGGTTTCGGTTTTTGCACGTTTTCCGAATTTCTGGGGCAAAAATGCCAATCTAAGTCCACCAATAAAGTATTTTTGCCTTGAAACGGATGACATTTATCAAATCTGTCAGTATGATGCCAGATCATGACCGAAAACCTCATATTACATGTTTTCCACAAAAGGTTATCTTTTCCTTCCATGTGCCCCCCCTCCCGCACACCTTACCATATATTTTGCGTCATGTTGCCATGTGGTTGTCGTCACATGATAACTGCTGGAATTTCGATTTTTATCCTTATAAGTTACTAGTATTAGACCGTTACTTTAGCTCCATGAGAATAAAAGAAAATGCATCGAAATTGGACGTGGTTAAAACCTCTTATGAAACTAAATATGATAAAGTATTGTATTACATGTATTTATAAATCATATTCAAGAATCTGTTAGCCATAGCTTTTTTTGTCACTCACTTAATGTCAGTTTATTGTGTACATTTTGGTAACACTTCAGGGGTGGAGGCTTTTGCTATCATAACACATGCATTTCCCACCTTAGTAATACCCCAGTAGGGGTGGTTTAAGGAGAAGAAAAATAAGTGCATCTGCTGACCAATGACTGTCTATTTTTTTTCTCTTACAGTGACATCATCAGGTTCCTCATTTTCACCATACCTCAACATTGATCCATCATACTTGAATCAGGTTGGTTATGATCTTCTAGTATCGTTATTGTTTAGCACTTTCATGTAAAACTAAAAGTGTGTCATGGAAAACCAAGTCTTCAGATGATAGATCCTGGCACATTATTATGATAGTTAAACAGAGACATGTTTTTGCTCCCAGTATTTGGATTTTTAACCATCGTGCTCTGTGCTATGGCAGGTTGACATTCAAAGATTTATGAATTAAAGAGACTTTCCGTGATTTATTCCTTACAGGGAGGATCAGAATTCATTTTCCCAACAGAAAAAAGAACGCGGGGCAGATTTGAGCTGGCTTTTTCACAGATTGGCAGTTCTGTGGCAGCTGGTACGGAATCTCATTCTTTCATCTTGTATTTTTGACATCTTACATTTAACTATCACTTATAGCACATGGATGATTTGACTAAGCTCACCTTTCCTTTGTAGACTTGTGTCTAAGATGTGTTTCAAATATCCGTGTAAATTTTGATGCCATTTTTAAAGCTTTAATATAGTTTAAAAGTATATCAAAACATGTCCTTTCACTCCCCTCCCAAATCCAGGAGCAGTCTATGGAGGAGTGAATGGTCTGAGACTAGGGTTGAGTGAGACAGCAGAGCTAGCATGGAGTAAACCTAAATATGTTCAGTAAGTACTAGTATGATCTACCTTAATGCTGACCCAGTCTACTTCCTTTTTTTCAGGTCAGTAGAAAGTAAATGACACATTCATAATACATCTTTGAAAGTTAGACATCCAGGTAATAGAATACTAGTACATTGTATGCACAAAAAAAAATACTTCGAAGTTTGAAACCGGATTTTGAAACCGGCGTCAGGTATCTTTCGTCAGTGAAAAAAAGAAAATCATATTCAGTTGCTTGAGTTGTATTTCTCAGTTTGATCTATTTAAAACATAATATTTGTCTTACTCTTTAGGCTGCTGAACTTGACATTGAAGAGAGGTGCAGCTACAGCTAACACACTGGGTGTCGTAGGTATGTTCCCTTTCTGTTGTATCGTGGTTATGTTTATCTGTAATATGTCATTATGTAGCATAAGCCACAAGGCTTTAGAAATCAATGATTCCAGTGTTAAAGTGCACATTTATTTTTGGTGTATATTCTGGGTTATGGTATGAATCTTTCATCAGATTTTGCCCTGGCTTGTTCTAAATTGTTTACCCTTCTTTCGATGTCCCCAGCCCTTTTCTACAGTGCATTTGGTGTACTGTATTCATCATCCCTGTTCTTTGATGTCGATGATGAGAGATCAACCCTTTTGGCAGGAACATCAACAGGACTTCTGTTCAAATCTACAGGTAAGACTGAACAGTTACTGTAGGTAAATACAGGCTGGATGATTGGGTTTGCTGCTAGTGGAAGTAAATGTCAGATATGTATTCATAAGTTGTATATTTTTTATGCTCAACAGAGAATTGGTGCCGGTAGTACATGCATGTAACTGTTCAATGTTGCATTGTTATGTATTGCCTAAAATCATTTAGAAGTTGAAGCTTCTGACCCGTTTTGTTGAAGGACGAACCCATAAAATACTGTAAATGCAGAAATGTTCGAGGTGGTTTAATGTTGCCATTATAGTATGAGACTGCAGTCAATGGTGCTACCGCGAACTTAAAGCCATAGCGAAAACTTCATTTTCCCGCTACCGCGAAACTAAATCCCCGCATTTACAGTATCTCCAGTATTGGATGACTGACTGTTGTTTCATTGTTTGTTTTTACCTTTTTGTAATTGTTCAATCATCTTGTTGAATTTCTTTATACATTGGTGCTCTGCCTAGAATTAAAAATGGAAAGGAGCTGTAGCTCTTGGGGTGTGAAGCTGGGTCCAAAGTACATGTATGCAGATTTTAAAAAAAGGAAAATTACCTGAATTTGAAAATCATAAGAAGGAACTGATATTGTAGCAAGGTACAACACTGTTCATGTACAAATAGACTAAATGTTAAATCAGGTCTGTCTTAAACATGCCATTGTTGTTTTGTTGCCCCCCACAGCTGGACTGAAGGGCATGGCGAGAGGGGGAGGGATCGGGTTGGGACTGGCGGCGCTCTGGTGTGTGTGGCAGAACAGGGACAGGGTCAAGTCGTCACTAGGGGTGAACCAAACATTGTAGGAAAAAAGCTCCAGGCATTTTAAAAGAAATATCTTTTGTTGCTTCTTTGTTATTTGGACTTCCGTACATTGTTCCCAAAGACACATTGAAGTTATAATCCCTTCAAAAAGATGTACTTGTGTAAAAATATTGTAGAAGATAAGACCTTTACCACTCAGTTTGCAATTTGAGCGAATTTGTCTCTATTGTATAGTCCATTCTCCATTTCCAAGATGTTTAGCCCTTTCTCACCAGACCGGAGCAGTCGGAAATGTATACTAGTACTGTGCAGAGTAAATAACAATCAATGAACAATGTATAGGATTTCTTATAGTTTTTTTTTTTCAATCTTTGGGGTTAAACTTCATCTTGTAGTCATACAAGTAACATGAACCAAGAAAAAATTGACTACAAACATCCAGGGTTCTAACTTTCTTCTTATCTTGTCTTTTTTCTTGTTGAAATAGCCAGCATAAGTGTCTCAAATAATTTGCTGTATGTACATGTGATATTTAGGATACAGCAGTTACTGTGTGGATACAGACACAAAGTAAAGTGCATAGTGTTTGAATCATTGCTTCAGGAAAAAGAGACTTAGAAAGAGAAAAATAGCAAGAAACTGAAGAGAAATGTACAACATACATGTAGTTCAAAACTGCTTTCAGCGCATACATTTGAATAGAGTTAATTCCAGTTGTGGCGGCCATGTTGGATTTCCGGGGTCATCCGGGGTCATGGCACCAGAACGAGACTGCAGGTGGTACCAGCTGGGCATTCTACTATATAGGCTGTATTGCAGACATAAGTATGCCATCTCCGGGAGTGCATTTCACCCCTCTAAGGTTAACAACTGCACAATATATGCCTGTTATATATAGAAAATATTGTTTGGGACATTTGAATTTGATTTTGGTGATATTTTTTAATCAATTTTTCACATTTTTTATGGGTGACCTGAGAACAATTAGTGTCAGTGTTTATATCATCCATGAGTGCTTTGTATTGGTAACTGTGATATAGTAGGTTTGCTATTGGGATTAAACCCTACAAATACACAAAATATGGGGATGACATCTTTGCGGGTAGAAATTTAGAAGACATTAGGCAGTTGTTCTGATGATGTATTGGTGCCAAGATCCGTTCTACAAACTACGCTCTATGGGAATGTCATACCGGGTGTGCTCCTTTACTTTCTTTCCAAATCATGTTTTCATTGTTTTATTCTAGTTTAAACAACATAACCCTACACAACAAATTCCACATGTTGGGTCCATAAAATTGTGGGATGAAATGTAGCAGATTTTTTTCTGTTAGGGATTTTTCAATGCCAATGTGGAGAAAAACGTAAATTTTATCGTCAGTGGAAGAGGTAAATTGGTGATAGAACGTAGTTTTATGAACAGATGTTCGCAGCGTCTGTGAAAATTCTGTCACATTTCCACCCACACTGATCTGAAACTGGCATGAAGTCCGGTTTTTAGAGTAATGTGAGGGTCGACTCTAGCCTGAGTATCATCTTAGTTGGTTACGGAGGCTCTCATACTCACCCCTCTGGTTTGTGAGGGGTGAGTATGGGAGCCCGGTAAGCTACCTAGGATGACACTCAGGCTACAATCCCCCCTCCGCTGGCACTTATAATCAAAGTTATGTTTTTTTCCACCTTGGCATTGAAAAAATTGCAAAAACAACAGTAAACAATCTGCTACATTTCATCCCACAATGTTATACAACATGTGGACATTTTTCTTACGGGGTATGTTGTTTAAACTAAAATAAAACAATAAAAACACTGTCAGATAAATTGGGAAACAAGTAAAGGAGCACACCCGGTACATACACCGCCTTCCCCATTGAGTGCCGCAGGATTTTCCCATAGAGCGGAGTTTGCAGAACGGTTCTTGGCATCTAGAAATCATCAGAATAACAGCCAAATGTCTTCTAAATTTCTACCAAAAGGTTTGTCACCCCGATATTTCCATGTTTTTGTAGGTTTTAATCACAGATACCGATACATAGCACACATGGAGGATATAAACACTGACATTAATTGTTCTCAGGTCACCCGTCAAAAAATGTGAAAAATTAATAAAAAATATCACCAAAATCAAGTTCAAATTTCCAAAACAGTATTTTCTATAGATAACAGGCATATATTGTGCAGTTGTTAACCTTAGAGGGGTGAAATGCACTCCCGAAGATGGCATACTTATGTCTGCAATACAGCCTATATAGTAGAATGCCCAGCTGGTACCACCTGCAGTCTCGTTCTGGTGCCATGACCCCGGATGACCCCGGAAATCCAACATGGCCGCCACAACTGGAATTAACTCTATTAACTAAAATTTCATTGTTGTATAGTGTGTAACTGTGTATACATCTCTTAAATGGATGTTTCTTTCAATGTTGTTCCTGACCAATATTATGTTTGGCAATAATGCACAATGCAAAACAACATGATGTCAGTCTCTTCTTGGTGCACTAGTAGTATTGTAGTTTAAATGGTAGCGGCTTTTCTTTCCATTTCATAAGAGCACATGTACAAGGAACTATCAGAAATACCATATACTGTCCATCTCAAAATATTGCTGATAACTTAGTGAGTTACAAATATGATTTTTATGTCAAAACTCCACAGAAATAAAGCATATAATGTACATGTACATGAATCTGATGTGCGTTTTAATTTCAACACCCAACAAGAGTTTGGAGACCTCATATCTCTGAAAACTATTATTTTTGTAAATCTCTTGTTTGATTTTGTATCATTTATAGACTTTGAAGGTATATCTTCATTTTCCAGTCTACTCCATTTATTCCTTACTGAAATTCAAATGGAAGCTTACAACCTGTTTCAAAGTCAGGAAGCAGAGGGAAGAAATTATTAAGCGTAGTAGTAGTAAAAGATTTAGCCCTCTTGTATACAGTACCCTTCTTCTTGCTCAGAATTAAATGCATACTAAATTTTGCAACTTTTGATAAGGAATCCAGCAATCCTGAACAATATGGGCAACTACACTAAATGAAACTTGCAAATTGAAAATTCTTTTGTTAAATTGTACAAATAACAAATTGTGGACTCAGGCCAATGATATAGGTACCTCTTGCCAGGGCAGTGGGTCGAGCCAGCAGCATTTCTTGTGGCCTTTTGAATTTCTGTTACCTTTGAGCAACCTTCACAGCTACAAAGAAGCACACCTGGTTCAACTGAGCATGTTCAACTAATTACAATGCCTCCGTTTTAAATAAAGTATATGCAGCTAGCCTGGTATCTAGCCATATTATAGCTCCCCAATCTCTGATCCGTCCTCTCAGAAGAGACTCGGGAGCTACATACGCCTGGCTACCTGGTATATATGTAGGTACTTACGTCAGTAATTCATCAATGCTAAAACTACTGTACATGCAGTTTTTCTAAAACATACTAGATGTCGCCCTTGTAAAGTTGATTTGAGACAAAAGGTCAACCACCTGACTAATCAGCATGTTTTGGGTCAGGGGTCAAACTTCTGACCAATCAGCGCGAGCCAGGTCAGATCTTTCCGGGTAACTTGAAATCTTCAAACCAGGAAGTGGAGCGAATCTCTACAAACATCGTCTTATTTCAACACGATAGGACGCGATACGGGCGTTTGGAACATTCCTTAGCGATGTTAAAGCTTTTGGTTCTCGTTTTGTTGGTTACTGTGCCAATAGTATCGTGTAAAAAGAGGAAGAAGACGTTTGATAGCGGAGAAAAGAAGCCTCTTGATGTAGACGTGAAAGGCTTGCAAGACGGTCTCGACTCGTTGGTGCAGGGGTTGGAGTCGCTGGAAACCATGTTCGGAGTGGTGGAAGAGGCGGGCGATCTGGAGTGTGGGTATGTCTGTAAGAACGGTAGGTCGATTTTGTGCTGTGTACTTCTTCGGCTTCCTTTAAAAGCCAACATTATTGATGATGAATCATATTTTAAATAGTCGCCGCAATATACCTGTGTTGAGCATATAATTAAAGTTGTCTGTAGTGACAACCACGTCTCTAGGGACTGTTAATGGCCACTAAATACAGAGTTTTTAATTTTCTAGTCACTTAAACAAAAAAGATGCTGCAACAAACCAGCTAGGGGCAATCAAAAGTAGCCATGGCCACAGGTTCTTAAGTTAAGCCTACATATAGGAGGTACTATTAAAGTGCCCACACTGGTTTGATTGTTATCACAGTAATGCAGCTATTCATATTTACAAAAGGTAGCAAAAACATGCATTTTACTAGTATAATTCGTGAATTCATATGTGGCTCGTTCTCATTTAAATATCGAAATCCTGTCGCCTGACTTTACGACTTGATATGGAGCAAGTTATATAAATCATGATGTATGATCAAATTATTTCACTTTTATTTCATACAGGAAAGAAGCCCAGAAAAAATCCCCATCACAAGCCTCGGTCTAATGGCTGTGGTTCCTTTGGACTCCTGGTAGGAATATTAAAACGATATGAATTGCTTATCAAAACTTATCATAGCAGCTTTTGTTTCTAAGCTTTAATGTCTCAATTCCTCATTGACTAGTTAATAATCATACACATTCTTAATGTGACATCCGTCATTACTTTTGCTTGAACACTTGGAATTGACATCGCACATCAATGTGTAGAAGTCTGTGTACACCCACTCTAGTTGTAAGGTTATCTGTTCTTGTTGTTCCGTAGCCGAGGATGTCATGTTTTGTACCTTGCTTGCTGTCCAGATTTCTATGTACAACCCACAACTAGCAGGCATTATTTTTCCAGAATATTGATAGTCAACATGTAGACAACTTGTGAAGATACCAAAGATTGTGTTCAGATATAGCAGTAACTATAGCTTGGGTACTTGAAATTTTTTTTCATATTCCACAGTTCTAAAATTACTGAAAACTTGATGTTTCTGTAAAACAAGATTAAAAAGCCTCAAATTATTTGTTATGTGCAATAATTATAGATAGACACCAGAGATGTTCCCGAGATGACGCGATGCTGTGACAAACACGACATTTGTTACGACACCTGCGGGAACAAACGTCAGGACTGTGATGACAAGTTTAAAACCTGCCTGGACAATATGTGTGAAGAGCTCAGTAGAACTCTGTCAGCAGACCAAAATGAAGGTGAGCAGAGAAATATATTTTTCAAACGATGCAATATTGTCATCATGAATAGCATTATGTTTAGTGGAGTTTCATGACGATGACTTGCAAAAGATGAATGATTATTACTTGTAATGAGACAGTATAGTCTGATTGTTCTTAAGTTCAGCTGACCTCTTTTCCTAATCGTGAGCAATCCTCATCTCCTCGTGACCATGCAAACTTTATGTTTGAAAGACTATGAATTAGAATGACTTCTTTGGCTCTGAACTTATCAATGATCAGTATTTCTGATAGCCCAGGTGCAGGGAGGAAGGGAGTTTGGCTTGAAATTTGCGATTGATGGAAGTTTGGTACTTATATCACATTTGCATACATACAAACCTTAAAGCAAAAAGTCAGACTGTACAATAGCCTCTATAAGTGATGAGTTCCTAGGTGACAATCAGGACGTGTGCCCGGACCAAGGAACTTAACATGTACAATCAGGAACTTAACCTTTACAAGTTTAATTAAAGTGTACTTGCATAGATGTTCCTGTATCTTATAATTCTGTTTCCAGGGTGCCAAATGACCTCCCAGCTCATGTATGCAGGCACCATGGGCCTCGGTTGCAAGTCCTACAAGGAGGCCCAGAAGAGGGCCTGCATATGTGACGAGGACAACGACTGGCTAGACAAGAAACCAATTAAGAGCAGCAAAGCATTTGGTGACCTTTGACACTAAGACTACTGTTGGGTCATTTGTGTTAGATAATTCTCCAATTACAGAGGTATTAGAAAAGTTTGTGTCTAAATTTTATCTTTCCTGATTTTCTGATAAATTTTTAATGAACAGAAATATCCAACAAAGCTGGATTAGATAGGATTTTAGCAAGTAAAGTATTAGAACAGGCAGTTTTTATGTGCTACTCACAGTGCTAGCCTCAGGCAATACAGTAGAAATGTTCTAGCGTTTAGGTATTGTGTAGTTCTTGTGGTACATGTTTATGTTGTTTACCCAGAAATGACAGTCTTGCTTTGTTCACCAAAGAGTTTTAGCCAACCTTCAAGTTGCCAGTCAATTACAAATGAAATAGTTCAGCTTATATCAGTATTGGTGACTATAATACATCAGTATATGTTTCTGTGTGTGTGTGTGTGTGTGTTAATGTGTGTGTGTGTGTGTGTGTGTGTGTGTGTGTGATTGTGTGTTGGAGTGTGTGTGTTTGTGAGTCTGTGTTGATCAACAAACTTACTCAATGGCTGAATAGTTTATATTTGTTGTGATGATTTGTGGTGAAGGTTGTGACAGAGACTGGAAATGATTATATTTTAGCCAGTCTCCTCAACTCTGCAGCAGTGTCTCTGGCTCTTCAATCTTTCTATACTCTGACATTTAAAAAAAGTTAATATCTAGATTAGCCTGAAATGTAAATGTTTCAATTGGACCCTAGTCTTGCTGCAATGATTTTACCATTCCCGTTATGTCTTAATAGGAATGGTTTATAAAATTTGTATATTTTTTGGGTTGTCAGTGTAGGGGTCACCTAATACATTTTGTATTTTTTTTGTATTTGATGGCAAGTTTGATATGCTGACCTAGTAAAGGAAAAGTGTGGAAATAATTTTTTCTGTATGTACCAGATCTGACTTGGCAAGTTATAAGGATAGTCCAAGGGGACTATCATTAAAGTAAAATGGTTTATCTGCCTATCATTTTTTTTAACTGCATTAATTCTACAACTGCACATTACAAGCAAGAACAAAACCACTTGTTTGAAAAAAGAGTTTTCTAAGAGACAATCAGTCTGTCTTGGAATTTTACATATCTGTGCCTTTTATTGTCACCATTGTTAGACAATGTTTTTAAAACAATGTTAATAAAAGTATGTTCAATCAAATACAGATGTTCCTACATGCCCAGTGCCTGTTAAAATCATTTTCTAAGTTGCACTAAGATTTGATGCATAGCATCAAATGTATTCAGAAGTGCTAGATTAGATATGAGAAAATTGAACTGACCACCTAAACAACTCTATGTACTCTGCGCAACTGCAGTGTATGATGTCATTTCTTCATTCTATTACATGTATAATGAAAACATATTTAGTCAGTTATCCATTGTAGTCTTTTCATACCTAATTTTAATGTGCAGAGTTGTAAAATACTTTATTGTTTAACAGTCATGATTTATCATTATGTAGTTAATAATTTATTACATTCACATTAGTTTTTTAGTTGTCAAACATTTTTCAAGCTTGTTTTCTTAACAACAAACCTTTAGAACAGAGTATGAATTGAAATGGCGCCAAATATATTTCTTGATGTTACATGAAATCATGAGATAATGATTCACAGCGGTTATCTAGCACCCTTTCTCCTATTCTTCACTTCAGCTATACATGCATTTCTAAGGATAAAAGCCACCACATCTAATAACACACCATAAATATATGTCTGCACAGTATTTGTAATCTCCAAGCAGATGTTTGGAGACAAAGCTGTTGCTTGGAGATCACGTTATCTTGTCTCACACCAGGGCGTACCAGCGAGCATCCCCAGTGCCGATCATGGCAGACAGGCTGTGACGTGTGCCCGGACCAAGGAACACCTTCCCCAGCGTGTCCCTCTCACCGCTCTTCTTCTGACAAACCGACACCTTCAGTCCCACCTGGTGGTTGGAGAAAGAACCTGTTAGCTTGAATGACAGTCCAATCATTAAGTATTATACATATCATTTGTGACTTATGTGGCTTATCAGCATTCTTATTCCTGCAGATTGCTTTGATGTTCTTATGCAGAGTGCTTGGACCCAGAAAGCTTTTTCCAGCTGGTGGTCTGCATGGCCTTATTAGTGGTCTGTCCACTAATAGGCCATGCAGCTGGCTTTGAGTACAGCACGGCTTTTTCTATAAACCCAGTTTTTTATGAAGACTCTTTAAAATCAGTACACATCTTAAAGGTAAAACATGTAGAGCATCCTTCCTTTAAGTAAAGTTTATGGCTAAGTAGTGCAATACTTCCTTGGTACCTTTTTTACATACTGGGTTCTTTTTACATGCCTGAGTCTTCCTGTACAAGGAACTGTCTTCTCTACATCTCCATCCAAAATGATAACTGTGAAACCCATGCCCAAGCCAGGCTTGAGCTTCTGCTCTCTTGATCTGTGTCTTAACTTGATATTTTGAGATTTCTTTTTTATGAAGACAAAAGCATGTTAAGTTTGTTCTGCTGCAGCACTAAGATCTACTGTCAGGAGGTCCAAAATTGACCATGAGTTTCGCATTCTTACGAAATATAATTTCAATCCATCCAGCTATTATTATCAAGGACTAACGTCCGTGATTATTATGTAATGCTCACTAAAAATAGCAAGAAATAAATACCCCAATTCCCCATTGAGGTAAAAATGAATATAACAGTACTTACAGCATCTATCCCATACTTGGCGACATCGAAGTTGAAGATTTGCTTGTAGACGGGGCTGGTTGACCCAGACTTGACCACGGATCGTTTGGTCTTGATCACTTCGTTCTCCACAAATAGTGCAACTCGAACATAAAGTTGAACTATTATAAAAGTGGGGAAATATGGCCATTAGTTCAGTCAGGTTGATTTTGACCCATATGTGCTGCACTATATGTACCAGTATTGCAAAAAGGACATTTGATGAAGTTGTGGAGTTGTTGACATTTGTATTGGTACTCTTGGGTCGACAACAATATGTATAGGCATGTATAATATTTACTTGTATGAGAAAATTGTAACGGTTTGGAGGAATCACTTATCATATGAGCAAGTAGCAAAACAGCTTTAAAAAATCTATGCAGTTGGATCATTTAAAAGAAATACCTCCCTTGAGCCGTAGCGATCCAGCAAAGGTGTGCCTATTCTTATTGAGTCTAAATGGCCACACAAATTCGTGTCTCCGACCTTGTGCCACTTTTCTGTCTAATTTATTATTCTCAAGATGCCGTTTTTAGTTTACACTGAAACCAAACAACCTGCAATGAGCATATTATGTTGCTGTTATCAACTTACAACTTATATTGTAAGGATTGACTATTTCAGACAACTACTAGTATCATAGACAATAATAACAATGCACTAAGAATAATTGTTCGTGTCCACATTTGAAGACAGAAAAGCTGTGGATACAAACAAATAAACAAGTCTCACGAGCCATAACGATGACTTTCTACAAGCAAAGACTTTTATTAATAATTTGGAGTTGTTTTCGTGTCTAATTTTGTCAAGTCTAGAATAAACTTTGATATGAGAACTTACTGTCCTTCCTGGACAGGATGGCGTCAATTCCCGGAACGGCGACGTTCTTGGCTTCCAGGACAGTGACGGACAGAACGTCGGTCTTCTCCAGGAAACTGAAGCTCAGCTGAATGTCACCCTTATTCTCCAGGGCGTCAGTCTGTAAAACAACATAAGTATACTCAAGTCAGTCATAATCATATATGAATAAAGCAAGCTAAGATGAAAACAGATGGAAAAGGAGAAAAAAGAACAGTGTGTTAAATCTTATTTTTGATACGATAACCTCGTTATCGTATACGATAAGATACGAGTTTTGATACCCTCAAGACATTGAAGAAATGAAATAATTGAAGCATCAGTTTGTGTAATACTAAAGGTGTTTAAAACAGAGGTTATGTCAATAGCCAAGAGTCTTAATCTTTTCCCTTTTCGGACTGTTCTTTCTCTGTACAAAAGTGAAAACTTTTGATTTTACTGTCCTAATACAAGGACGGTGCACGTGCTGAGCTTGATCCTTCAATTTTGTCTTTGGCCGGTTCGTCAGCTTTAACCGTAAACATTTCAAGCAAAAATTTCTCCCCGATCCCCTCCTTGATTCGTTTTCTTTCTTTCTGTTGTCTAATGTGGTTAGATCATGCTATATTTTCAAGCTATATCTTTCTGAATTTTCCAAACTTTTTTTCCTCTTCTTTAGATAAAAGTCTCTCCACCTTCCCCCAAGGCGACCAATAAGGGACAAGCTGTCAAATTGCAGTTTTGGTGTTGTTTTCTTGCTATTTTGTAATTTATTTCGTCTACCTCTATCATGAGGTATTTCATTCAAATGACTCAGCAACAATGTTGAATAGTCTTTACATAGACATCATTGCATATATCATAAAACAAAATCCTTGAAGATCGATCAATCAATCCATGATACACATTGTCGGATAATTACACCTGTGGAATTCGCTACTGAGTTGTCTAAGCTGAGACTGTTTGAGCTCAAACATACTATTCATTTCAAAATATGTGAAAATTTATACACTGGCTCATTTTTCTTCAGCGCATTATGTAATTTTTTACAGTCTGATGTATTTAATATATGATAAAACAATCTTACTGGAAGGTGTTTTGCCGACAGGTCCTCTGATACTCCTCCATCGCTATCGTCGGCGAATGAAGAAATATCCCTTCCCTCGAAAGGATACAGCACTGTCCCCATGAGTTTGTTTTTCGAGAACTTTCCTCCCATGTTCATAATGTCAAAACGCAGAGTCCTAGACTGCAGCTCGGCCTCCTTGATGGGGAAGATGAAGATTTCGTTGAACTCCGGGTCGGTCGCGTGCTTCTGCACTTTGGTGAGGTAGCGGGTTTTCATGTCGGGCAGTAGAACCACTGACACGTACGGGTTCTTGCATCTTGTCGGGAGGCCGGTGGCTTTCTGTATTGTCACCACCAGCTCCTCTTTCACTTTTCTGTACACCAGCTTGAAGCCCAAGTTTCCTGAGAACGCCATGGAGTCTTGAGTCGTCTCGGAGACGGCATCTCCCCCCTCGCTGCCGGAGTCCAGGTCGTCCATGCCGAGGAGGTATTTCTCGAGTTCCACGGGACCTTGTTTAGTGGGGATGACAGCTGGTGGGCTGGCGTAGTTTTTCGTCGGGGGTTGGACGTGCACAGGGTCCGAGACAATGATCGGCGGCTTCTCTGGTGGAGGCCGCTGCTGTAAGGATGTTGAAGACAGCTGTACAGACAACAAGAACGCAGATAATTAGTCCACTACACAGTTCGAATAATTTACGAATTATACATTAAGTTAAGGTTTCCGTGTAGAGACCAGAAGGTTCTATTATGCTGCGAGGTCTCAAAATGAGAACATGCACGCTCGTTGTTGTGTTAAATTCGCAACTCTCTCGAAGCCTTAAAAACTATACAAACTTCCTAAGACACCCTTAAGATGAACTTTTTTCACTTACTGATCACAAGGACCGGTTCAAAAAGTCAAATGTTTTTCTCGTAATGGCCAAAGTTTCACGATTGCACGACAGGTGTAATAACGGCTGCGCCCTCTTCTACAAAAATGGACACCAGTGGAACACAGACAGCTAGCGCAGCCGGTTTTGTTAGTCACGATGGAATGCGCACAGGACAGCGGGCTTAGAGCGTATTGTCTAACACCGGAGCTGTCATGCACTGATGCACACACACTTCGTCTTCTTCAAGATAGATCTTCTACAATCGTATTTTGATAATCAAACATTTAATGTCCTGCAATGGTTATCATGATTCAGGCTCTTAGCGTACAGATTTCTGTAATAATTACAGTACAATGTTCAAAGATAGAATCAGCTTTCTGCTATTAACAAAAACAAGAGCTCTATCAAACAACGCTTAACAAGTTGTTGTTGTTGTTGTTTTTGCAAGGAAATGAGAACATGATAATGTTAAGAAACATCCCTTCTACACTATATCTTATTTGATTCTGTGGCTTCACGACACAGTGTCATGATGGGTGATTACCCAAAATGCTCTGCGAGGTGTTGTGTTTTGTGACAGTCAACAGAGCTCGAAATGGGGCATGCCCTGTTACGTAACTGTTGCAGAGATTTTCTGTTCCAATAAACATACTTTATTCGTCTTAACCATTCAAACGTGTTTTTAACTATCTTATCTCGAGATACCTCTTCTATGATAATATTATAAGGAGTTTCAAGATTCAGCAATATTTATCATTTTAGATCCTCATTTGCACATACTTTCATATCTGTTTACCTTCTTTGCAAACATAAATCAAATCAACATCTGACAGTTTGCATATTTCTAACAGAACTTCACATATTAGTACTTAGTCTCGTATATTACGACAAGAAAATCCTATTCATTACTTCTTTCGGTATCGAATCGTTAAAAAGTGCACTGCCAGAAAAATGTACAAGATGTCGTAAAACATGGAAACTGGTTAAGATCCTAACATTCACCCTTACCTTTCGCGGAGTCGCTGACTCCCATTCTTGGTACTCCTCAAAATGTTTGTCTTCCTCGTCATCTTTCAGAAGTTTCTTCTTAAAGGTGACCGCCCTCTTCTTGCGGCAGTGGGTTACACAGCACCACACAGCTAAGCCGAGCAGCACCTGTCCCACGATGGCACACACCACCACGATCAGGACTATCGCCCACGTCTCCATGGTACAGTTAGGACGACTCTCCGACCATTCTCAATACATCTAGTCTGTAACAAACACGGCAGAAGTATATTAAATCTCTGTTGCAGTGCAAAGCATTGAAAGGCACCATGACTCCGCTATCAAATTTATCCTTAGTTTTGTGCATACCCACCTCGATAACAAATGTCAGAGCTTTGCATCCACTTACCTTCGAGTTGTGTTGACCACGACCACACAATCAAAACCACCCACAACACATGCAAGCCTAGAAGGTAATGAATTAGCTAGGTAGATAGGTCGACAAGTAAATGCGTTCCCTCCCCAAAAGCCGACATCCAAGACAATTCAATCAAGTTGTCTTCATTCTATTTGTCCAAACATGATCATCAAAATAAGTGGGGGAGATAAAAGTAATGATTATTTGCTCTTACTTTGTCATGACCAATAATAGGGGGTATATTGTTGGTAATTAAGAGCCACTCCCATTTTTGTGTGTTTTGTTTGTCTATCAATGTAAACATCACAAATGAGTGTATATGTGGTACTCATGTTTTGTTTCACAAAAATGAATTTATGCCTACCTTCTCGGCCGTTATAGTTACCAACAAGAAAGAACCCAATATCACTCAAGACTATAAATTTTTGTGGTAACACCAGCAACTTTTATCGACTGGCATAAAACATGACAAATACGAGAACGTTTATAAACCAAAATGGAAATCATTGCGCGAATTTCTCTATAATTGTAAACCTCACAAATGTGTTGATATGTGATACTCATTTTTCCTTGGCAGGTTTGAATAGAACTCTTAGTCAGAAGTGGTTAGAACAAACATTAGCTTAAGCTTGTGATGGTATTTTGGAGGCCAATAATCAAGAAACTGTCTGTGTCCATCCAGTGTACGAAGAGAGGAAATCAGTATGTTACGTGTGTCTTAAAAGTGCCTCAGTCTCCGTCTTATCCTTTCCTCTTTCTTCTACTTTGATCTATATTCTACTTCATCGAACATTGTAGGTACTAATTTGCTGTATACTATATATAACGGAGTAATAAAAGTAATACCACTACACACCTCCAAAATACACCATGCACTATTTACACACCATATATGATGCAGACAGTTTCAGTTGTAGAGTCCCTACAACCTGCGCCGGAATGTGGGAGTGTGGCCACCAAAACAACCCGACATAACATGTCTTTCATTCTAGCCCACAAAGCTCATGGTTTATTTAACTGCTGCTGTTAATAGATTTTGATGTTTCATATATAACATTGTTTTATGCCGATTTTATCTTAACTTATTGAAGTGTTATGACAAGTGTTGTAAAAATCATTTTTATAATTCTAAAAATGTTTTACCATTGTTTGTAGTTCGTAAGTTTTGAATCGTTGTTAAATAACAAAGCACTCTTAAAATGTTTAACTCCTGCTAACGTGATACAAAACAGATATGATTTACGCAGGCACGTGTTGTTATCATTTCATTGCTTTTGTTTAACGAAATTGACAATTGTCTTAATTTGGACACGCCTTGGTTGTGACAGATTAACTTTAAGAAAACAATAATCTTAGCCTTACCTCGTTTTCTGCCACATGGTATTAATTCTTCCCCTAAAAAAATGGCAGAATAGTCATAAGTTTACATAACTGCTGCTAGTATGATCATAATTTTGGTGGAATTCTAGGCATATGTTTCATCTGAGCTTGTCTTTAAAATGGCGGCTGATTGACCCCGACCCGGCACGCACCCTAGGTGAGCCTGTCCGACTGCTTCTCACATGCCGGCGGTGTGAACAGATATAAATAATTGCACGGGAAAGGTCCACAAAAAAAAGGGCGCGAAAACTTGCAAACAATGTAGGATGACGTCTTTTGGATGGGGCTTCCCTTGTGATTACTACATGTACTTACTCAATCGGTACACGCAGAGCACAATGCTGAACTATTGAATCATGTACAGAAAATGCGAGATTTAGTTTAAAACCTCGCATATAAATCCAACAAATGTTTAATTAAAAGTAGGTAATTGTCCTTAAGTTTAATTTGTACCTTAAAGACCAACCCTAGCATATTCTGAACTTGACATTAATGTGGGACATGGAATGAATAAAAAGTTGACGTCCTCTTACAATCATGTTGATAGATTAATGAAGTCCTTAAACTCTGTTTCTGAGGACTGCATTTGCGCTGAATCTTCACAAAAATGATGTGCGTATATTTTTGACTCCGTATCAGCTCCAGATCCGTATTGACATTTATCCATACGCAGTCGTGCGCACAATACCGACCCCACATACGCATTTCAATCGTTTTTGGTACGCATGCAAACGCAGGGTGCAACTGGTAGTTTTGAACATGTACAAAACCATCGTACGTACACAGTTACGCATCGTAAACTTTATAGAATGGGCAGTTTATTGGTCCCACGTCAATCGAGGGTGGTATGAATACGTTATATGTTTGTGCTTTATACGCGGTAGTACGCCAATATCACGGCATGAGATCTGAGCAGCGTGTACATAACGTGCTCAGAATACGTAGCTATTTGCGACAAGACACACGTACACATATTGTTGCACACTGCATGTGCACTTCGTGCGGAATGGATGCGCTTATGCCGTACTTCATACCCCAGATTCACTTGACGTATAATTCAATTCAGTAAAAAAATTCAAAATGTTGGGCGTAAGGCTGCATGTTGACAACATATCGTACGGATCTCATACGGACTTGTAAATATACGCGACCCCCCCCCCCCCCTCCCCACCTAACCGTATTGGATGAAAACAGGGTATTCTGAAACCATTAACACATATATAATTGGTATAATTGATACATTTAATTATAGCTTGTATAGCGGAAAACACGTTAATTGCAGGGAAGACCACCCTTCAGTAACCCAATCAAGGCAACTACATGTAGCACTTTGTTGGGCTTATCTTACTATATCGTGCGGTAAACGCGACTTCCTGTGGACTTCTACGAGTATACAAACAAGAGATCCTGTCTTAGATTCATCTATGAAGGAGTTATAGATTCTTGGAAGCATATATTGCACCAGCTGTCGTGTCGATTTTAACAGGAACTCGTTTTGCCCTAAAGCGCCTCCTAAATGTTTTTAAAAGTACTGAAAACGAGTTCTTCGAGGTTTTAAAAAAGTTAGTCATTTAGTTAAATCAACTAGCGCTAGCATAAAACTGTCAGTCAATTGGTTTCAAAATGCTAACATACCTCAATGCAGCGTTTACCGATACCACCACCTGCTGTAGTGAGTATTTCATTCCATGTACCACATAGCATCTGTTGGAATGTGGAAATTCCGGTAGAAATTTGTGACACAATTGAATGGGATTTAGAGTTGATAGAGATGGTGCCTTGGGCAGATGATTTGATAGGGCCTTGATGATTTCCGACCATTGTTTTAATGCACAGAATTTTCTGTGTTTGAGTTTGTATTTTATACTGTGTATTTTCTGTGCGTATGTATGACTATGTGTGTATACATGTGAGTTTGAAATGTTTTTGCTAATGTGTAAAGTTGTGTTTTTATCTGTGTTTTATGCTTGTTCGTGCTTGCGCGTGCATGTGTGCATGTAAGGGTTTTCATCAGTTTGTTTGTATGCGTTTATTTCAGAGCGAGGATAGGGCTGTAAAGCCAAATGCAAACCCATATGACAAGCTGAATCAGTGGTGGACGACATAGATGACGAAAGCGGTCCTCGTCGATTGACGTACAAACGGCCACGCATTGTCTTTGCATGAGGATGCCTGTCTGTGTGCATGTTTGCATGTATGTGTACTTTGAGTTGTTTGTGTGTGCGATTTGTGTGTGTATTTGTATGTGTGTGTGTGTGTTAACTGTATGTATGTGTATGTGTGTGTGTATGTGTGTGTGTATGTGTGTGTGTGTGTTTGTGTGTGTGTGTTTGTGTGTGTGTGTTCCTTTAAATTAGATGAAAACTATCTAGTACTACCCCCAAATCATTATAAGCGCAGTCAAAGGGGCGCTGTAATGGTTTGCAGCATGTAGACTTTACATATTTTTTGTCTGTAAAGGTGGGACACTCTAGGAAAGAATTACTTATATAACTCTGATCTGTACAAAGAGATGGCTGTGCCTGGGTGCTGTGATGACTGTGGGTGACTGTGTTTAGATGATATGCGGAGATGACTTACAGTGCCGTTACAGGTGGCATCCATCGCCCTTTCAGGGTTACAAATACATGTACGTACCTGTATAATGTGTAAAGGCGCCATCCCATTTGACTTAGGTGGAAAGTATACATATTTTTGTTCTCCCAAAGGGCATAAACCCCTCACGAAGTTTGCATCGAAAAGAAATGAAGCAACCAAACAAGAAAGTAAACAAAAACATCACAATATGTCATGATCGTTTTTACTGCAACCGAAGCTTTACTTCTATAACATAGCACGGTTTGAGAAGCAAACCACAATGACAATTTCACTTGAAATCAGTTACACCATAGATTTTTACATCTGGCTCATCAAACAATATTGTACTTTTTAAACCTTTACAAATAGCAGCGAGTTTGATGTAAGAATCAGTTTTGCAACAACCCAACTGTCTAGACCACATTTGTACACAGCAGCATAAATACTATAAATAAATTAATAATAGTTTAAGAAATATAACTATGGAACATGATTTCCTATCGCATCTATATCCCAACAATAGTAAACAAAGACCTTATACATCTCAATACCCTGGCCAGCAGTTCTCTTATGTAAGTTTCTATGTGCATTTGTAATGTTCATCCGATGTAATCTAAAAATCAAATTATGAGAAGTAAATAGAGTATACTCTTCAAAACTATAGAAGCATTGTGTTTAAATTTTTAATGTAACACAGCTAGTAGAAACAGGAAGACAATAACAAATGTTGGACAGACTTTAGCGTTTATTCCAGGCGATACCACGTAGGTTCGGGGGAGTCAGGGGAATGCAGGTGTTCTGTTAACGCTCCACATGGGTACCCTATAACCAGCCTTCCAAGGGTGTCTTGCAGGAATAGCTCCTTCTTCTTAACCATGACCTTCAGTCCAACCTGAAGGGAACATGTTTGTAATGAGTAGTGGACATAATGTCGCAAATACACAGGTATATGGTTATCAATCTTTCAGAAACGTCAAAAAATACAATAAATGGGTAGGATTTTATCCAACAGTTACACACCTCAGCAAGGTCACACTTGGAGACGTCAAACGTAAAGGTTTCCTTAAACTTGGGATTTGTGGTGCCGACTTTCTGAGACGTCTTCACCGACTTCACCTTTCTGCTTCCTTCAGTCATCCTGATCTTCACAAAAAGGGCCGCTGGTGGAAAAAAATGTTTTTGCCATTACAGATTAATAGAAAAAAACTTAGTTACATGCATTTGTTCATTTTACGTTGAGTGAGTGAAATGACTTATGCAAATATTTATTAAATATAGATGTGTGCCTTCTGTGTCCAACTGCCATCATTTGCAAGCCAAATCGATCATCCAACCTGTTGATCTAATGCCAAAGTAGAAATTTGTCTACTCAAACGCTGTACCTTTGCTTGAAGCCTGGTGTTTCTTCTTCCTTCCCGGCATGAAGACCGGATCGGACAGGTCTCTCTCCGGGTCCACGTTGTTGACCTCCTCCACCACCACCGTCAGGACCCGGGAGTTCGGCTTGTGCGTCAGGCTCAACAACATCTCACCCCGGTCTGCCTCCAGAACATCCACCTCGGAGGCTTTCACCTGCCGGAAAAATCATCACATTCGGTGGAAAACCGTCGTTTGATCGCCATCTACGACCTTCGTGAGATAGTCGGACATAGTCTACAACACTCAGCTTAACTTTATGGGACAAGACTGCCTTATATCCATGCCAGCGAGTGTTCTGTCACAATTTGATTGAAAACTAAAACTAAGACTTACGATCAATGTGATCTATTTTTTGGTGAAATATAATTGTTGCTATTAGGTTTTGCGATTTTACCTCAACCATATTGTCTTGTGATATAAACCAGACCCTTCAAACCACCTATTATAAGAGACAGGGTGCCATTAGCGCACTACAACTTCTCATTAATCTCCAAGCAGATCCACGGTGGCGTAATGTAGTAGCAAACCTATCGTAGCCCGGTGCCCGTTTGACTCCCTTCGGCCGGCTATACTCCTTGGCCAGCTTTGATACTATCTTATGGCACCGTAGGATCTACTTGGAGATTAACTTCTCGTGTCAATTCTGCATAACGTGACGTCAAAGTGCATTTCTCATTCAATGGCAATGACTCAAATATTGGGTCCAGGTTTCCAATTATTTTGTCAATCAGTTCGTCAATCTTTTTCAGAAAGGATACCAAGCCATGGCCTAAAATGAAGTGATCACGAATACCTTGATACGAGGATCCATCTTGACTATGTTCATCCAGAACTCCTGTTGAACGCTCCAATCGTTCCCTGCTAGAGGAAACGTCACGTGACCAATCTCCTGTCTGCGTTTCCGCTTCCCGCCAGCGTCCATCACGTGGAACTTCAAGGTCAGCGTACGGATATCCTCTCCGTCAATGTCAAATGTAAACATCTCGTCAAAATCAGGATGAAGATCATCCAGGATGATCTTGGATTGCTTCCGTCTTCCTATATCCGGTAAGAGTTTGACGATGACGTAAGGATCGCGGAGTTCTTTACTTGTCCTTGGGGTAAGGCGTTCGGCTTTGATGAGGTAAACCTCCAGCTGTTTTTCTTCTACCTTGTGTTGGACGGCGAAGTCGAGCTGCCCGAGATCGAAGTACTTCGCTTCGAGGCTGGCTTGTCGGGACACTTTTCGGAACAACGAAGGAGCGCTCATGCTTCGCGAGTTGGTCCTTTTTGGAGGGTTCCGTCGAATGTTCGGATCGCTCGTCATGGATTCGTTATCAGTCGTGTTGTAGCCGCCTGACAAAAGGGCTTCACTTTGTACGATGTGGTCTTCAAAGTCAGGGTTTGTCCCGTCAACAACCACCATTTCTTCCCGCAGTTTCTTTTCCTTCCTTCTCTTGCACATTTTGTAGATATAGTAAGTTGTGATGGCCACAATGTTCACCAGGAGTGCCAGTAGAATAAGAGAGACGATTACAGTCGGTAGGGCACTTTCAGTGTCTTCCTTCTTGCCAACTATTATGGCAGTTGCGTTAGTTGCAAGCTCATAATTTGTTTCATAGACTTTATTCGAGCTTTCATGACGAAAAGAGACTTCATCTTTGTCTACCATCATGGAAGACACTGTCTCTATTTTACTTCTTGGGCCACTTTTGTCCATATGAAAGTCAAATTTCACTTTACGATGAAAAATGTTTTAATAATTACGTTGTATTTACATGATGGGACATTTGAACCAAAGTTTAATGTATGTTGTCTTCATGTCTTTTCAACCGTGAATACCAAATTGAATCATGAGCTTATTGTAGTGCTGACAGAGTTGCAATTCCACACCACCGCACACTGTATGGTGTCACCTACGAAACAAAGACGACAGAAAGTTAACAGAATATACGAAGTGCTTAAAGTACCCAGGTTTAAACATGATAATGAAGATGACTGAATGACCATTTGTATAATATACGATTATGGCCGTCCTTCGGATAGGACGTTAAATGGCGGTCCTTTGTTTGAGGAATAAGAGTTTAGATGTGAATTGATCATATAAATATTGTCGGGATATGCAGCTTCAATACAAACCTGCTGTGCTAGGCCATGTGGCGTTTTACTGGTTTGCAATATAAAGAAACGTTTGGCCTTCTTTAAGTTCTATCATACCATATGCTGCATCTTTATCATCAAAGTAAACACATATGTTCCACTTAAGGATTATCTCTCATTGGCTTTTTGGTCGAAGTTGATAAATAAACAATACTTGGAATAAAAACAGTCAGTACAGCTGCTGGAGCTATCAAGATAATGATCAGACAGTATCGACATATTGAGCACAATGCATTCCATGTCATAAAATGTGCTAAGCCTCTTAGTTTATACAATTTAGCTCCTACCCGTTACCATTTTATGCAATTTGGCTGCATACAATTTATAAAACTGATACGTCGCAAAGATTCATTACCTGTATCGAGAATAAATCAAAAGCGGTTGAAGTAATGAAGAGTTTAATTTTGATACAGATTGAAATCCATTTATCAAAGAAATAAAAAGATGAAATAACGGATAAAAATAAACCATAATACTAATATCAAATGCTAATGCCGATGGCTAAATATAAAAGACATGTAAAATCAAAAACTACCATCTTCTGTCGGCGTCTTTTTAACATATCATGAATGAATTAGATCAAAATCACCATTGTTTATCAGTTATAACAGTTATAATCAATATAGCAGTTACCCAGGCAACTAGGTAAGTTTCAAGCATCCACAGTCTTTTTGTAGTCATGTTCATTCTGTATGTAGTGAAATAAACGCATTTAGATGTACAATTAAGCCTATATAATACACTATTTGGTGGGTACGTATTTTAAAGTTCAACTCACACAGATGTATAACTCTAGAAACTCGCCTGTATGCCCTACACAAAGGAAATTTAATCTATTTGTGATGTACGATTCTTGTAAGGCTTCTGTTAGACATATTGTTTGTTACCTTTCTAACAGTTTTGAAAGGAATTCTGATATTTGATATCAATAGTTGGCAATCGATACCACATGCAAAAGTGTGTAAGATATAGAACGTACTCACCTTTAGTTTGAAGCTAGAAACTTTTCCAAAATGGCGGAAGCATGGACACATTTATAAGCCCATCCCCTCGAGCTCCCCTTCCCCGAGAAGAAATGTATCAATACAAACTAACATGTTGTCTGTCGCCTATTGTTCTGGGTGGGTTCTGCACAGTCTCCTTCCTACTGGGTCAGGGGGCGTTTCAGGCGGGCGGTTGGACAGGTTGTTGTCATGGGTCATGGGTCATTGGGTAGGGTGGCATATCACGTGGTATTTTGGAAGGCGATATCTCTTGAAATTCATATATTGAAATCTATCAAGAAATGTAAGCCTAATGGTGTAAAAACCTGATTTTGTTATGATGGGGGGGGGGGGGGCTGTCTGAAAAGACACGAATACCACATAACTGTCGTCTATGAAGTTTGCGTGACAATTCCTAAATAAGAATCTCAACAAAAATGTCGCATTGTATCGCCGTTGATACGCTATTACTAGAAGCCATTAATCTATAGTCACTATTCGGGGTACTTTTGCATTACACTTGTATGGGATAATAATTGTTTTTATATTTCAGCCATACCATAGGTATGGTGAAATATATTGTATTCGTAATGTTTCTTTCTCCTGTCAAATCTTCAGAACACGGTATCTCCGTTGTTCCTCAACCGAATGACTTGAAATTTGGCACAAGGGTAGAGTGGGCCAATACCCTCGGGCATTTTTTTCATTTTTTCCATATCTGTCTCTTAAATGATTTTATTAAGGTTTTTTGGTCATCTTAAGACCAAAACTGTATATTTGGGCCCCCTGTACCCTGGTATTATAACCGAATGAGCTGAAATTTGGCACAGATGTGCCTTGATAAGTCCCCCATATAGATTCAATATCAGTTTTGGTGTACAGTACAACAAAATGCTTATTTTTGCGATTTTTTGACCAATTTTTGACCAAAAAAGGACACTTTTGGCCCCTGTACCCTGGTATTACAACCAAATGAGCTGAAATTTGACAGAGATGTGCCTTGATAATGCCCCCATATAAATTTAAGAACACTTTTGGTGTACAGTACAACAAAATGCTTATTTTTGCGTTTTTTTGACCAATTTTTGACCAAAAAAGGACACTTTTGGCTCCTGTACCTTGGTATTGCAACCGAATGAGCTGAAATTTGACACAGATGTGCCTTGATAATCCCTTCATATAAATTCAATAACACTTTTGGTGTACAGTGCAACAAAATGCTTATTTTTGCGATTTTTGGCCAATTTTTGACCAAAAAAGGACACTTTTGGCTCCTGTACCCTGGTATTACAATTAAATGACCTGAAATTTGGTATAGATAGGCATTAGATACTTGGTAACAAGATTCAAGTAAAATTTTTGACATAAACAACTTTAAAATGATTAATTTTGGCACTTTTCTGAGGGGAAATTTGTTTTCTTTTGGCCTCCTGACGTGACCTTCCGTGACCCCGCACAGAGCCACACCTGTGCGCGTCAGCCGGAGAGTTAATTGAATCAAAGACCTAGCCAATCAGCGAAGAGGAGGCCAAAGGCTAATTAATATTCATAAGCGGGGCCTCATGATCCCGTATATAGCAGTGTTCCCGCCAGGGGGAGCAAAGCCCGCCTAAGGCTCTCGCATTTTAGACTATTCAGAAGGCTTTATATTGTATCAGTTCTTAGGGGCATATCTATGATAATCGCAGCAGTCACTTAACTTCTCTTCAGGAGTTTAGCGTAACACTGTTTCAGGTCAAACCGTCAAAGGCAACTAAAAACAAACTTTAACGTTACTGAGTTCAACAGTACTTATAACTTGTTATCCGAAGTTGAAACGCTAGCGATGGTATTTTCACTGCGCTGTAACGGTATATTTTGCACAGCTGTACCCTGGTATGAGTAACATTTGGTATAGATAGGCATAATATAGTTGGTAAAATGATCCAAGTAAAATTTTTGGCATAAAGTACTGTAAAAGGCTTAATTACAGCACTTTTTTTTAGGGGAAATTGGTTTTCTTTCGTTCTCCATGCCGTGACCTTTCGGACGTTCACCCCACAGAGCCGACATCTGCACCTGCGTCTAGCCGGCAGGAAGAGTTAATTCAATTAATGGTTCAGCCAATCAGCGAAGAGGAAAGCGAAGGCTAATTAATATTCATAAGCGGGACCACACAATACGTTAACTTGAAGACTCAGGCCGTACAGACTTCTCGCCAGGATTTTTTCAAAGCGTCGGACAGGGGTCCGGGGGCCGCCGAATGTCCCTGGCGGGGTCCAGGGGCAGGGCCACTGTGGGGGGGACCCAGGTGGGCGAAGCCCCCCGGAAGCTCTTGCTTTTTAGGCTATTGAGAAGGCTTCTTTTATCAGTTTTTTTAGGGCCATATCTACGATAATCGTAGCAGTCACTTACTTCTCTTCAGCAGTTTGACTTTAAAATATTTCGGGTCAAAGCTTCAAAGACAACTAAAACCTCATAAACAACAAACTTTACTTAGCTCAACAGTATACAAAAATATTGTACGGGTTGCCATCCTTAGTTGAAGCGCTTATTTATAGCGCTAGTATCTTCGCTGCGCCGTTAGCCGCCGTGCGACTTTTGTTGACGGTCTGATATCCCTACGTCGCCGCCTCGCTGATATTCCCACGGACATGTTTAAAAAAAAATACCCAGCAAAAAACGCTGTTCTGCGTCAAATTCTATTCT
This sequence comes from Branchiostoma floridae, assembly GCF_000003815.2. Lineage (NCBI taxonomy): Eukaryota > Metazoa > Chordata > Leptocardii > Amphioxiformes > Branchiostomatidae > Branchiostoma > Branchiostoma floridae. Next base: position 24,210,275 of record NC_049981.1, on the reverse strand, counting down.
ATAAAACTCAGTGTTACAGTCTAAATATTTTGTAGAAGCACCGCTGTAGGAAAGAAGGTCCAAGCAATGTAAAACATCACGTAGCATGAAGTTCGCTGTCAACTGGCACACAGCACATGACTGTTTGAAACTCTAAGTCTAATCAACAGCCGTGTTTGATTGATAGCCGGCGGTCCTATGATGAAGTCGGCGAAAGGTGCGTTAGTTAGAAAATCTGCGTTTAGTTTTGATACGTAATTATAAGTTAGACAGTGGCGAGAATGATTATTTTCTCATCAATATTTCTCTTCAGAATTATTTGAACTTAATTGTACATCTAAACAATTGGCTTACCTGTGCAATGTTTATATGATTAATGATCAGTGTACTGAAATCATGTGTAACGTATGGCTCCTAGTCAATAGATCAGCATTTTCTCTATAGTGACCACCTGTCTATAGTGGCCACATTTCCTAGTGCTGTTGTTGTTTGGCATAAACTTTGAACATTTAAATTGTAAGTAACTTTAAACTGCCAGAGTTTCAGCCCAATAAAACACTCTCAGCGCCAGGGTATGAACAGACTGACCAGACAGACGAAAATAAATCCTCGAACAAGGTTCAATCGTATCTTCCGGGTCTGGCAGGAAGTTGTTAAACTAAAATAAGAATAGGCTCGATGGTTGATTGCATACAAAGTAAAACAGTTTAACAGTTTTACAGCTTGAAGAAAACAAACGCTCCTACAGTACCTGCACCTGCTTGATAATTATTAAATCGTATGCCCTACTTGAAAAAAAAAGTTCATTGCAATAATAAATGTACCCACATCACAAGGAGCTTATACTTTTTAAACTTACACCTAGTTATCGTACTGAAAATTGTTAATGACATTACATGAAGTCATTCAACAATTTTCAGTCATGATGAAAATTTTCTGAATGGAAGGTGTGATTATTGTCATTTTCTGAAAAATAGAAGCAAGCTCTGTTTTTACCTGGAGTCAATTCACAATACCAGTCCACTTTGGGGGATAATGTACTGTTAAGAGGATGTTCCATTTTTGCGCAGGGGTGATTTGGAACAGTCCAATGTTGCGTGGGAAGGGGTATGGCTGAAATATGCTGTATTTGCTCTTAAGCAAATGTCGGCCTTTCTAGTTTCCTACGTCACTATAACATCTGTGTCAATAAAGCTTTTCATCAAAAGGAAATCAACAAGAAACAATCACATAATTAATCCACCGATTTTATTGCTAGTTGTGATGCAACAATCCAATGTGTGCTTCATACTTCAATCTAAGTATTGCACTTTTTACCATTTTTACTCGGGTTCGTATCATGTGCTTAACCCTGCACGTGTGATCTATGTAGCTTTTCCTACGATATACTAGTACCCGTTTTCAGACTCAACATCAAACGCACTATGAATAGACATCCTATGCATGCTCTCATACTTCAATACAATTATGACAGCTAACTGTTTAATGCAACAAATTGACTTTGTGTTTTGTCTGCTTTCTAATATGTTGACATATAACACGTCATATATCATTTACGACACTTTTTTTCTGCAAAAAGGATCGTCTTTTTTCACTCAATGCCAATATAATCATGACTGCTATTGCAACTGCACTTTCCTCAAGAAATTTCACATTGTCTTTTGTTGCATGACGATATCTTCTCGTCTGTACTAGTCCAACGGGTACCACTGTGGCGTACCAGAAGAGATCTCCAGGATTTCCGAGATGTTCCGTCCCACGTGTGACCCCAGAGTGACCTTTCCTAACATCTCAGTGTGTAGGTCCAGCCGCTGGCAGACAGAGATGATCAAGCCAACCTGCAACAGAAGAATACAGAATACATTGGTCAAATGCTGCAACGTGTATCTTTAATACAATACTCTTGGAGCTGTCTGAAAGTTGTCACCAAATGTAAAGCTTAAGACCATACATTTACTTGTCGTTGAAAATGTTTATTTGTACATCTATTCACTATCAGTTTGTTTCTAGCCAATCTATACTTCCGTTGTGTTTTAAAACATTTACATTGCAAGTGACTTTGAGGTATATATATTACTCGTTATCACTCCCATGTGGTATTCATCAATAATAACAGCTGCAGGCTTTAGATTTGCTAGTTGGTATATTGCCGTACTCAAACTGGTGCACAAACCATGCAAAGCATACAGATATTGCTAAAAGCACAGCAAAACATACAAGTGTATAAAGAGATTAGTGTTAGAATTCGTTGAACGCTATGTCAAATCGCTCCGCCGCAACCTTCGGTGAGGTACCTGCTTCAGTTATGAACATCAATAACACGAAGCTCACCTGGTTGACTCCCCAGAGCGACACGTCAAATGCGAAGTTCTCCTTGAAGACGGGGTCGAAGCTGCCTCGCTGGGTGGCGGTCCGGTGTGATCCTAGTATGTGGTTCCCTCTCACCAGAGATATCCGTCCGCTTAGGAGCACTATACCATAGTGACAAGGAAAGAAATTGCCCTCTAGCTGTCCTAGCCTGATTTTATATACATTTACATATACAAACCGACATAATCTAATTACATAGTCTAAAGAACGGCATCGTTTCAGAAGATGTTCAAAAAGCGTTATAACTTTAACTTATAGTCAAAAGATTTTAAAACTCTTTGCTTATAATGTACTATTTTAAACCAGGGTGGGGTGGAAAAAAGTCGGTGCAAAGTTCATATTTCAACGGCACAACATTAGGGCCTGATTGGTACTCGAACTCAGACCAGCTGTCAACAACCCTGCATTGGCGCAAAGAGTTGAATATGCATTTCGGGTCAGTTATGGCTTTTTATCTCATGTAAATCGGCTCTTGATTTGTAAGTGAAATATGCTGTGCTGATTTGCACGTACCGTCTGTCTGTGACACAGCTGCGCAGCTGGGCGGCAGGTGCAGGAACAGGGCGGGGTTGGCGTTCCGCGCCTGCACCAGCTCCACGGTCAGCACCTGGCGGATGGAGTCGTACTGCAGACAGACAAGGACTTCGCTCTTCTCTTCCTCACACGCTTTCTGCACAGAAAGATAAAGATTATTTGAATAAGAAATTTAAGGACAATACATATAAAGTACAGATTATTGCTGGTTGCATCAGCAGTGGATATATGACAAGTTTGATTTGAATGATAAATGATTATTAAAGGCCTTTAACGCTTATCATTTTACCACACAGAGCTAAAGTACATGTCATCACATAACATGTTGAATGTAGATTGAACTTGAAGTATAGATATGTCTTACGATGGAAGGTTTGTCTCACCTTACATATCTTCTCATGAAATGACGATTAAGCAGGCG
>NC_049981.1:24204646-24206871 GCF_000003815.2 Branchiostoma floridae | reverse complement strand
TTAAAGAAGTCAATTCTAAAAACAAATTAAAGGAAAGTAGTTTGGTGTCAAGTGTCGAATGAAAGACGTATATAGATGTGACAATGCTTACCTTTCCACATGGTTGAATATCCTCCCATACCGCGCCATGTGGCAGCTTTCCCAGGAACAGGTCTCGAAATGGGTAAGTCACTTGGCCAATCACAGTCGGCTTGGAATAGACGTCTAGGCGGACAATGTTCAACTTTAACGTCACATCCCTCAGCTCGCTTGCAGGAACCGGAAATGACGTCGTCTCTGAGAATTGCGGATTGACCGTGTTTCTGTGCACTTTGGTTCCAAAGCGACGTCCAACGTTCGGTAGGAGTACTACACTGACAAAAGTGCCTGCAGCTTCTTTCTGATTACCTTTTGACAGAGGTAGGTTCTTTGTTCCTATGATTGTTACATTGAGTTTTTCCTCAAACCTGTTGTATTCAAGGCTGAAGCCAAGTTTGCCCATCACTCTAGGATATTCGTCCGCAAACATGTCTGTGGTTGTGTGCTTGTAAATCCTCGGGGATAATCCAAGTGCTGGACTATAATTCGAATCGACTGGAACTTGAATATTCGGCTGTACAGCGACTTCTTGTACGATGACTTTGACGTTTCTCTCTGAATCAATGACGTCGTCGTCCCAATGTGCTCCCAGCATGCTTTGCCCCGAGGGAGAGAAGTCCCTGGGGACGTGATATGCTGTCTCCATCACTCCTTCTGACTTGAAATACTTCTTACGACCAATGTAGTTTTGCAAGGCATTTAGAGGAACCTTTAAAGAGAGTCCCTTAAGATGTGTCGTTGAGATCCACTGATGCACCTTGGACCGGTTGTCCTCGCCGTTCAATTCTTGTGAGTGTCTGACGGGAATGACTTTTTCCTCGCGACCTGGTGTTGTTCCTTCCTTACAATAACACCGTATCAAGCAAATGACAAATATCACAAGGAGGATCAACATAATGATGCCAATTATGCCCAATATGGCATTTGCCGTCGCCGCGGGGGCCATGCTTTACAATGACTTGACCTATTAAAGTGCTTCAAGAATGATTTCTTGGTTCTTGTTCAAATTGTGATATGACCCTACTTTGTTGTCGGGTCGACCCCAGTTCACTGTTACATTATCTAGATAAGGAGTAAAGAAAAAACGAAAACATATTATAAAATATTTAGAATTATAATACAATGGAATCATATAATATCTGCCACATTTGTCTGTGTATATTGTTGTCTGAATATGGCACTTCTTGGTATGACGTGTCTAATACGTTATGTAATGTAATTTTTATGGCTGTAATTAGCATAATGTTTTATACGATTGAGTAAACGCCCTTGCGTAACGCAGCAGCATCGCAGGAGCGCGACGCGGTAGCAGCTCGTTATATGGCATTAAACTATATGTCTTACCTAAACTTCCTACATATAGCTAGCTGCAAGCGTTTCTAATAAGGAAAACATTACTGTATACGCTTCACTAGTTCTATGGAGAAATGAATTTCGAACACATGGTTTAATCGGAATGAACTTTAGCTACTCAATTTTCTAGCAGAAATGTAGAACTTCTTGTTTCAGGGGTTTGTGATTTATCATACAATATGTTAACTTTTTGTGGCTTTCGTCAACAAACATAGAAGACAATGATGATTGTTGTCGATAAGAAACAAAATAGTTGAACCACCAAGGAGGCTATATATATAACATCCTTGGAACAACACTCTTAACACTGGGAAGTAAGTATGTTAGACAACTTCTTAGACTACGGTGTAACATTAAAAAAAACACTGATCACCGTTAAAGCTAAATAGAAATCGTTCATACTGCAACGATAGACGATCTGGCTTTATAAAGATTTATTGTTACTAGCTATCAAATATTTTAGATATTTAATATCTAACGCTTACAAGCATTTACATGTACACACATATGTTACGATCCCCATCCATGGTACACAGACAATCTCCTTCTTGGTAATACAATACAATAAAATCAACTTCTTATGAAGCTCCTGCTAATAATGTATCCCCCATATACCTTGTTGTCCTGAACAATTTTTTTTCTTCAAAACAGTTGTCAACATGTCACTATCTCCTCCTGAAAAATGAAATAAATGCATAAAGACCTCACCTGTGCACTGGTGTGTTGTTTCATCGCATCAGAAGAAACTGAGATGTGGAACATGAGAAGTTGTCGGTGCTAAGTGCTCACGCATA
>NC_049981.1:24203499-24204546 GCF_000003815.2 Branchiostoma floridae | reverse complement strand
AGCTTATTCTACAAGACAACTATGTCTTCCGGGTGAAACCAAGAGTTACACAGGGGTGGAGGGCTATGCACATTTTTAAGGCTCACCTAAGATGACACGGGTCAAATCAATGTCTCGACCAGTGGTGTAAAGCTGTTCACTACTGATGAAATACACATTAGCAAAATCTCAAAGGATTGTATGAAACCTTATCTACGCCACTCTTTCTTTGACAATGTTAGAAATGGATTCTTCTGTTACCCCCTGTTCCAAAATGGCTGACCGCAGGCTGTAATTAGTGAACCTGTTCGGCAGGTATTCACACCTGGTGTGACTCTTTGACACGTATTTCTGTACAGACAACACGGTACCTGTCTACCGTTCAGTTGAGAGTTGCTAAAGTAAATGGCTGTATGTTCAGTTCAGTTTAGCCATCCATATTGGGACACTGAAATCCTTCCAGACGACTCTGTCTGTATATACTGGATGAACATTGACGTTTCTAATACATTCTGGTAAAAAAAAAAAAATGAGTCAAGTTGATGTTTTTTTTTTCTGATGAAGTTAACTTTTTTACCAAGTGATAAGTTGGGAAAAAGATAAAAGAGGTAATTACTTGGAAATTACGAGTCAGCTTCTGATTGGTCAACAAGATGATAGCGAATGATCCGACCGAAGATTTTTAATCTGTAACGATTCTCAAGTGAACACAAAATGTTCATCTTCCTCCAATCAGAAGGTAGATCCCAACGGCGGTCGGTTGCTAGGGGCAACGTTCCCCTGTAAGGGAGGGTATCACGTTCCCGGGGCTCCCGTGAGGTCCCCCAGGAAACCTGGCGGTACCTGTAACATCTTCCTTAAAATATGATTGTTGGAAAAGTAACCTCTCGCGCGTGCCACGCTAGGATTAAATGAAAAGTAGCAGTGTTTATACCTCAAATCGTGTACGTGTGCTGCATAATCTTACATAATACTTACTAGACACAACAAGAGTAACTCAGCTCACTCAATTGAGCTATCATAGTAAATATTCACAGACATCTCCAAGAACATTTCTAAATTTTAATA
>NC_049981.1:24196293-24203399 GCF_000003815.2 Branchiostoma floridae | reverse complement strand
TGTGGTTTGTCTACTTCTGTAGTAATGCATAACAATGTTGCTAGGTGGCACTCCGTCATAACGTCAAAATAGTTTGCGTCGTCTTTTGCTGGTGTTGGCCCCGATTTCTAAAGTTTTTCAAATGATGGTTGTTCTAAATATGCTTAGGTGCTGTAGTGATACCGTTTTTGTTGCTTAGACAATACGCTTTTGTTGAAACATTAGCACCGGATGTTTGAAAAGAAATCGAATTTTATGTACTGTAATAATATTTACTTGTTAGTAGGTATGAATATGATTGTTTTCCCTATGTTAAGATATATTGTTGCAGTCCCACAAGTTGGAACGGCTTCGCACATGCACTTTCACATATTTTCTGCCCAGGAAATGAATGAAATAAAATAAGCTACATTCGGCCAACAATAAGGGATGAGATCTTTCTTTACCGTCGTAATTGGTTATTGACATTTTCCATTTGTTGATAACCGTCAAAACATGTTGTATATATTTTGCATGATTCCACTGTGTTATTCTATGGCTTGATGCTTTATGCCTGGGGACGTATGACGTTGCACCAATTACTTGAGACACACAAAGACAGGATACTATATATATATATATATATATATATATATATAATAGTACTGTAGTCTTCCACAGGAGACGCATAAAGTCTTCAAATTTCTGTACACACTGAAAGACGTTCATAGTGAATAATTCATATTGCCATATAGAGTCACATTTAGAACTAGATACAATACCAATACAATATATATGCAGCATTTTTCACCCTTCTAGTTCTACGATCACGATTGTTGATAATGTGATACTTTTTTGACAGCTTTGTATTGTATCTACCTTGCTGGCCAGCAATAGATATGCAATAGGTAGTTTCTATAGTACTAAGTTGTGGTAAGATTTGATCACATGGACGTTTGCGCATCAAATTGTACATGGACAATATAAACGGAAACAGTTGCATATTCACGAATGAAATATTCTTGCATCCTAAACAGCAGTTCATATTCAATCACGTTTTCTAATGCGCCTGAGTATTTTAAATGTGACTTTTTTTTCAAACTGCAATCTACTACGTTTACCGTTTGGATTCATTTTCCTACAGCGTAATTAATTTCCTACACGATGAGACCTAGAAAATATGCTGTGTTTCACTTTACTCAACCGATTCTGGTAAAATCCCAGACGCAGACGTTGACCTTTGGCAAGAGACGTAGAACTTTTGGCAAGAAGCAAAAACTTTCATCTTAATTGATGATGCATATGTTTTAATATCATTCCCTACATTTGCGACCGTTTTTCTGCAATTTATATTGTGCCTGTGTAAAGTATGTTATATGTATACGTATGAGTAAAATGTGATGTTAAAAATAACAATGTGCTGATGCATTTCAGCGATGCATTGCTAAACTCCATTTTGTGGATCACTTTGACCCAAATCTAGTTTGTCACAGGACTGTAATTGGAAACACAACATTGATTTCACTTGGCCTAGACACTCTACATTTACATTCTATTACGATTGCTTGTATGAACATTTGATCCTAAAAAGCAAAAGATAATAAGTTAAAAGTTTTACGACTAGAGTATATAAGTTATTGCAATGATGAAAGCCGGACAATACTTCGATAGACAAGTACAGATGCTACAAACAATTAATCTACTCCAATCTTTTACATAGTACTTCGTCCCAGTACTATTATTATTTTCATTACTCTTATTATTTCTTTTTAATTTTCCTTTTGGAAATCTAAAAGCTTTTGTTTGGGTGAGTTTGAATCATGCCAAAATGGCGATTTCGTTTGTAGTTCCCTCAATAGATGCGCCAAGTTGAAAGTAAATACTTTCTTTTTAAATTCATATACAGCATAGACATCTAGACATACATCATACACAATAAATATGCATAGATTTACATATAAACACCCCTTTGGCCCCATTGGAACCATATACTCTTCTTTCTACCTATGTTGCACCTGAAATTTAATGTTCACGTTATTCACTAGATCGCTCTTAAGTCTTCTTATAACACCGTATATATAGAACCGCAGCTACCACACGCACATCGTAGAGATAATATTGCCCGTAATCACTTAGACATAATGAATGGTGCATATAAGTCTGCGCCCCTGTGACAAAAAAACATCAACAACAAACAGTGGCTTTGCTTACGGGTTTCGAATTTTGTTATCTAATGTAAGATGGGGATGGGGTTGGTTTAAGTCCCAATTAAAAACATAGGCAAACAATAATGGGTACACTTAAGTTTGATCTTTTGGGCAACTTTTGACCAAATATAGTTGGTTTTGGGCTACTAAGATGGTTGACTTTATCATCGTTTTGTTTTATAACATTTTAATGACTTAAATGGCCCAAGACAAACATCCGTGCATATACATATAACACAAAAGTTTACATAGCCAACCTTTTACTTATCATATATTGAACGGGGCAATAGACTTGTACAGAATGTTATTCTTTAATTACGTTTGGGCCATTGCACCGTCTGCGATTGGTCCACGGGCCGTGTCGTCATCATCTCTGCTGTTCTGCTTCCTCGTCGGATTATTTTCTCTGGCCATACCGCAGGGGAACATGGGGAGGCCTAACTGATGACCGTCGAGTCCGTTCGCCATCTTGGAATCGCCGTTGATGTCGACCTTCCTGAGATCCATGACCGGGGAGGGAGGATGGTTGACCTATTTGGAGAGAGGATGAGATGGACACTCATTTTCATTTGCATTAATTACGTTTATGAGTAGATGGCCAATACGAAATTTCCAGTATCTGCCGGTAATTTAATAAACAGATTTAATTTTTAGATCACGATTTAGAAATGTTGGCATGGCCTTCAGGATCTGACTGTAGTTCTAGGCATAATTTGTTTTTTTTTATCCAACCGACTGTTTTGCTTTGATATCAAATCTGTCCCTTTATCCCATCGCTACCGTTAACATCATCATCATTATCATGACCGTCTGCAGTCCTTGAAACAACATTACCGTTTTTCTTACAAAAACAATTTGAAAAGCATTTTAAAAAGAATGTGGCAGCAGAATCAACAAATCATTTTGGAAAAAGAATAGTTTATGCAAGAGGGACATAATACATAAACTTCAGACATCCAGGTATCACGACTGAACATGAACAGACGGATGACTAATTAGAAGAAAACTGACCTTGAGACACAAATGTTGCATATCATCTAGAGCCTGTCGAAGGGCGATCGTGAACATTTCGGAATCGGAATCCCCACAGTCCTTAAATGACGACAAACAGAAAAGAATGTAGTCGTCATGTGGGTTGTAGCAGGCACCGTACCCGTTGTTCACCACAGGGCCGTAGCACATAAAGGCGTCCATTGTTGTAGGAACCTGTGTCAATGTAGGGGGGAAGGTAGCTTAAGTTGGCATGTCGAGGAATAACAAAGATCTTACTGTAGACTCAAACAAGAATAATCACATTGATCCTTGAACAATTAGTTAATGAATAAAAAACATGAAATACATGAATTGTACATTTATGCTGGAACAAGACAGTTGTGAGTAAGACAGTTGTAAACATATATTATAAGTGAAGATGAAATCAATAATTCATGATTTATCTATTTCTCTGGGGATTTTGATTGCTTGTCTTAGTGTGGGTTCGCAGTGATCTGAATGTTTCATAGCTGCAGCATGTAAGGCGGAAGTGGTGTATTAGGATACTTTGAAAATTGGAAGTATGTTTTGGCTCGGTTCCAATGATTATGAAGTTGAGAGTCAAGATGATTCATAGCTACTCCTGCACATTAATGGTCAGTCTTTATCAGGGTTACTCGTACCCTCTTAGGGCCTGTAACATCGATGTTCTGTCAATAGTACACAAATATTCCAGTACCTGACTGGTCGACAGCACGAACTTGTTGGTGAGATCAAACGGCTCGTCAGTAAAGATGTCAGGCATGGGCATGTCAATCATGGCCGCCATCTCCTTCAGCCCCAGCAGGTGGCAGTCGATGCCCTGCCCTTTCAGTGCCTGGAAATCAATATGCAGTTAAATCAATTTTCCATCTAAACTTAAAACGTAATACTATGCAATATTTCTCCCTAAAAGCTTTTTGGAACTCAGGAAGCATTTCCGCTGATTGAATTATAAAAAAAAAGCTTCTATATTTCTTTATGCCTTTATCCAGTAAAGGGTATTTCTTTACCCGATATACGGCACCCTAATATTCGGTAAATCAAACATAATGATATACTAGTATATTACGAACAGTAAAATATATCCAATTGTTAAGTAAACAAACATGGTTATATTTACGTTAAGATTAACATATTTTTAGTAAAACATTTAAGGGCAATAGTAGTAGCTAAAGTCTAATGGGAATACATTAAAATAAAAGGATAATCAAAACTTGATATACTTACCTGCAGCGTGAAGTTTCGCTGAGCTTTCAGAGCCTTTTTGAACAGCTCCATTCTGTCATAATCCTGAAATATAGAGATATAATGCATCTCGTATTTAACTATAGCACTTTTATACAACGAAGACCATGCTATTTTCCCACAGCTTGATTAGGGAAGATTTTCCTTTACTATACTAGTTGATCTCCATAGTATTTTTGTCGTAAAATGGTTACGTATCTATCTGCCATTACAATAGATTAGAAGGAATGGATACGCGATAAGGACTTTCCAATGCATTCTGAAGTTAAATATAGATGTATGGTGGCGTTTTCTTGACAAGAATACTTGAAACCGAGCTTTCGGGGGTCTATTATAAATTCATATATTCACATATGTATCAGGTAAGTATAATTGGTATTGGATACATAAAAGCCTCTTGTGTGTTACATTACTGCTGACCACTGCCTGGTATGTCGAAAGTAAATGAAAGAAGGGGCAATGCTTGGACGCTTACCTCCACAGTATCAGAACACATGGCCCGCACCCAGTTGTGAGCCTCGATAGACGCGGCACGGATGTTGTCCACCCGCCCCAGCTGGAACCGTCGGGTAGAGGCGCTCTCGTACGTGGACACAAGCCGCTTATGCAACCTGTCAGGAGATTTAGTCGTCAAAACCATATTCCTCACCAAATAACAGGTTCTTTGTAAACGATAGTAATTAAGCAATCAAGCAATTTTACACAACTCTCCAACTTTATATCTACCTTGTCCTCCAACGACCAGGAGGTCAAAGGACTATTTAGTAGTACAAAGTTGTTTTGTATTGTAATGGATTGTGAAGTGCCATGATTTAAATTACACAAGAAAGTTTAACTTACTTGAAGTAAGTGAGTTGCAACGCCAGCTGTACGAATCCGTCAGGACTCATGTTTTGTGACTTGGGGAAACTCTTGCCGAACCTCGTGTACCGCATGATGTGGAGGTCCATGTTTGCGATGGACCTACAGACGTCACAATGATAGAAAAAAAGTTGAAGTGAAGAACTTTTATATTTCAAACTTCATTTACAAAGACCGGTACACAATGTTTTGAAAACAATTTAGATAATATCTCTTGCGCAATATATGACATAACATATACAAATATATATAAATATATATAAATCACTCTCTTCTACGTAACTAGCTGACGGTTATTTGTCACTGTCCTTGGTGCTGATTATGTAGCCCAAAAGTATCACACTTCATTTACATACGTTAAAAGAGTCATGGGTATGGGTATTATATCAAGATCTCTTTTTTAGGTCTTATTGATATAGTAATATCATTAATTAATTATGATTACCTATCCACACTTTCTCTTGACGTTTTGAGATAGTGAAAGACTTCTGGTGACAGCTTCCACCTGAGCCGGCGCGGGTACGGCAGCTCACAGATAGACTGGGCACGCAGCATCTTCTTGGAGCCATATTTCTGACTACAAGCAATACAAAACAAACGAGCATTGTATTGCAGTAAGTTCCGTTGTTTTACAAACTAAGAAAGCTATTAACACGGCCTTTCGTATGGTCAATATATCTTAAAATGTTTCCTTTGGACATGCGAAGAAGACCAAGGTTCTGGTTGAAAGTTTGGCTGGTAAATTTGTTTATTTTGAAAATAGTTTGGCATGACATCCACGATTTTGACATATTCTCACATGTACATGTATTTTAGTGCGCAAAGAACCTATTTGCAGGATGAGGGCAATACGAACGACGTACAATCGAGGAATATGTTTAACCTCGGCTAACAAGCACGTGAAACGTCTTCTTAGTTCAAGTAGCAATCGCAAGGAATATGTTTTTGTTTTTTCAAAATGGTTTATATTTTGGGCTAAATCGGTTGGCGAATGCGAAAAAAAAAACATGGGCACTGTATTTAAAGTTAAGACAAGCGTGAGCAATATTCTAACCTCGAATGACAAGCGTGAGGGATAGCTGGGCTGTCTCGCTGGCAGACATCGTTCCAAGGATTAACACGTCTGACAGGGTAGCACAGAGCAAAATAGAGGGCAGTTGTTTAGGTAGATGAGTATCAAGATGACAACAGAAATCGTAATGTACATGATGGGTATATAGCAAGCGAGATGGATTTGTAGGAGATGTAGACTACTGCAGATGCGTGATGAAAGTGAATATAGCAATTGCAAGCGTCAAAGATGCAATAGTATCAAATACTACAGGAAAAGTGCTCAGGCTTAAAACAGGATCGATTCAGTTTCACTTGGGCTTGCAATATTCTGTCAAACGTTGTACCAATTTAGGCTGATAACTATAACTATAACTATAACATGAATGTGTGCCTTTCTTGATATGCAACTGAATTGATGTTGAGGTATACACATTGTTTATTTAACCTTGTGAAATATCCATATATAAAATCAGAGTATGAAAATTAGAAAATTGAGAGCTTACATGTAATTCAAGAGATGTTCAACGAGCTGAACGACAGCAACGCCCTCTGACGGTGAGTGCTCGTACACCAGCCCACAGGCTCCGTCGTCTGCAACGATGAACTGGAAACGGTAGAAAACAGAATGATATAATAAAAGATTTAGAAACAGCCAATGTAGTGTCAAAATTAATCCTTGATGTTCGACGTTTTATGTTTGAAATATCACATTTCATACTATAAAACCGTGTTCTATTTTTACTCTTATTCTCAAAAGTATCAGTACGA
>NC_049981.1:24158362-24196005 GCF_000003815.2 Branchiostoma floridae | reverse complement strand
GCCCCGTCCTGGGAACGAGACGCTGTTTACTATTGTAACTCTTCTACATCCGGGTACCATTCAGTTACGTCATTTTCATCGGTAGCCATCTTGGCGCCATCCGGGAACCTTTGTAAGCTTTCCTCACCACTACATGTTAGCACAGTTTGTCAGTCGTGGATGACGACAAAGAGCCTTAGACGGACATGAAAGCGGTTCATGTGTATATGTATACTAGAACAATTAAATCACTGGGTAAACATCAGAGCATTTCTCACGTTTAGAAATAAAGAAACCTAGATAATGTGAACAACAGGTAAAAGCTTTGCATTTTCAGTTATAAACCTGACAAGGCTACTTATCGATTTGCAGACTTTGTACTATGATACTGAAAAATGAGAAATTGAAAAGAAATAATGCCGTAAAAGGCCCTTTCCCATCTACCATGTCACATGGTTCATTTCTCACCTGCATGGTCTTGTCGAACCACCGGTTTGGGGTGTTGCTATGGGAACCGTTACCATGGAGCATCTGACAGGCCAAGGTGAGGTCCGTCTTGTCACAGCACACACCCTCGTCCATGCACAGGACGAAGATACATCGCTCAATCATGTCCAAAGAGTCCCGGTTTGTGGAGTCTTCAAACAAATAAGATATCTTACGTCAGCACATGCTTTATTTTACATAAGTTTGATATAATTCTCCAGCAAAAAACAAACAAACACAATATGCAGTGCAGGTCTTTCAGGATTTAAATGGTAATGAAAATGTTATAGGAATCTTAGAATAAACACGTAAATATTATTATGCATTTTGAATATCTGTAATCCTATAGACGAGACGGCCTAATAATAGAAAATATATTGGTAATATTTGCCAAAGATATTCAGGGCTACATGTCTAAAATAATTATTAAGCTAAATACTAGAAACAAAACAAAACTAAACAATATACATCCATGTAGTGTGTATTGATATGATTTTTGCTTGAGTCACATTTCAAGTTACGTCACAAAAATAGAGGGTGATTTATACACTGCTAAAGGCTGAAGGTACATATACAAAAACTTTGGTTTAATCAATGTCTTTACATTGTAAAATCATCACTTCATCTAGAGCGTTCTATAATGCAGTAATTGATATTTTTGTTCATAAAACTACCTCTACAACAGTAGATCAGATGATGCAGACGCACCTTCCATGAGTTTTATTCTCGCCTTGGCCCACTCTGTCCGGTCCCCTGCCGTCAGTAGTCCCACAGGCTCACACCTGTCCCCGGCTGTAGCGGCTTGCATAATTCGCTTCAACTGGTTAAAAAGGTCGGCTTCACTCAGGCGCTTGAAGTTGATGATGACATCGAGCACGAAAAACTGAGGTAAAAATGGTAATAGTGCAGTGAGCTATGTCAGATGAAATATAGAAGTTTTTCTCTTCATGATCAAAGTCGATGTCTTTTGTTGTACCCCAGTATATTAGGATATTCATCAAGCTGCTCTAATTGGTGATGTTCCTTTTACAGCAAATTGGAAAAAAAAGTACTTTAGCATTCATATTGTTTGTTTTATGACCCAGTTTGACTAAACAGAATTGTTGTAGATACCTTGCATGTTAAAGTCATCTCTAACCAACTTTCCTGTTCAGGAAGGATACATTATGTCGTAGTATATTGGCTCCAATCTGCACTTGTGATAGCATTCATACTCGACATTAAATCTAATAAGAATGTCTTTAACTACTGATAATACTGAAGCTCCCAGTTTTAAATGAGAGTTATCAATAAAACATCATTACAAACATAACTTTTGTAAACGATACTTGAAACTTGAAACTTTATTAGAATAACCATTAGCTATAGATCTATTGTTAATTCATAAAAACTTTTCACAGAGTGTGTTACCTGATTTTTGCATACAACAATGATGTGCTCTGGTTCCGGCATGACGCTACTGTCGGGTGAGACTAGCATGTCCCTAGTTAACCCCGGTACCCTGTATGATGAGAACAGTCTGTAGTACTGCTCCATACACAGGGGCTGCCCTGCCAGCTGGCCACGTGCGTAGTCTATGGGTAGGGCTCGGCTAGAGTAGAGGGAGAGAAAAGGGAATTACCAATGCATAGTTCCTGTTGCTCCGCAGTCTGAATCAGATGGAT
Organism: Branchiostoma floridae; assembly: GCF_000003815.2. Taxonomy (NCBI): domain Eukaryota; kingdom Metazoa; phylum Chordata; class Leptocardii; order Amphioxiformes; family Branchiostomatidae; genus Branchiostoma; species Branchiostoma floridae. The sequence continues at coordinate 24,193,876 of NC_049981.1, read as the reverse complement.
TTACTGTTCAGAACGCTATACTATAATAGGGATTGTATTTAATTGTTACAATAATATAAGAAATGATATATCACACATAGCAATTTGGTTCGACAATAAGGAAATTTACACTCACGCGTCCAATATGACCTTGTAATCCATGATGCCTGATATCAATCTTGCGGCAAACCTAAAAAGCAGAAAATACAACTTTCATTTTATGTAGAAGATAAATCACCGAAACGGTACAAACTGGGTCGGACAGAGAAGTTGATTTATAATACATATATTTGCAATGGTGACAATATATTTTACAAAAGTTGTGAACGATTCTGAAATATTGATTCATTTTAATACCCCATATTCAGCAGCCTGCTCTGGTGATCGGTAAGATCACACAGTGTCTGATATACATCACATCTTTTTCCACAGGAATTCTCTTCTACTGTTACAAAACGTTAGAATATCATGAATATCAAATGCAACAAGAGCTCGATACAATTGGCTAAACATAGCCCTAAGGACAAAAGAAAAACAGGCACACTTATTCATTACAATACGTTACATGTTGATATTGCACATCTCTATGCCTACCTGAGTTGGTCAGAAGGTTCGGTAAAGATCTGCTTGGGGAACACCATTCCAGGGCTGGAGTTGATGACTAACGGCAGTCTGGCGGTCAGGTACATGTCATCCATCCACCAGTCATACACCTGGAAACGTCCGGGATTTAGTCTTTATTAACCTAAGGTGCTTTATCATAACGGAAGAGAGTATTAAAAAGTTCATGTGTGATGTTCTCCTTGTACGTTTTACATTGTAGTTTCTAAAGCCCAATCTATATAGCGAGAGTTTTTCTATGTTTTTACATTTAATGGCATACCATGCCCTTAACATATATTGCGCCTGCGAAGGAAAGCCAAGAATCTTAACATACCGTCAACAATTAAAATAGCAAATGTAACTCAAAACCGGTGTATTGAAAAAAGCTCACAAATAAAACGTGTCCAACAAATCAATCTTGTGAGATGTTCTGCAAATACTCATTTTGTTAAAAGAAATATCTACATTAAAAAAATATGTTAGAATATGCGGACAGGTTATGTCAGCATCAGGTCGAATCCGTGAAAGACTGGCCCCGCTCCAAGCCGACGGACCGTCTTTTTTCTTCACCGCTGAGAGCTTCGACCTTTCCCTAACCCGCACTCGCAATATCCGCGCAATATCTTCAGTAATGGGAAAGATACAACCTTCCGTAGACACCGCCACTGCAATTATGAGAGCTGAAATTATTTTGTCTCCCCACCAAAGTCGATGAAAGTTTTTATAACACTTCGGGGTGTTTTAGATTTAATACGTCAAGGTTAGCAATAATTGTGTTCGTGACCCGAACAAAACATCGATAGATTCTAAATAATCCCACGATATAACACCTGATGCTACTTCGGGTAACATCCTAGTTATGTATCATGCCTAACTATGGTTTGAACAAGCTAGTCTATATGTCCTAGGCTCAAATTCCACTAAACGGAAAACGCGCTGGGCAATTGCTGCGATCTAAATCAGATTTGTATCATTTTACTGGAACATAATGCCAAGAAGAAAAGTATCCACTCAACCAACAAGACAACGAAACAAACATAGCCAAAAAAAAATTCATTTAAAGTTCCTCCAGCATTCGCAGCACGGTTGTAGTTAGGAATGGGTTTACTGCGCCATTGATTCCAGGCCGTTTGTGATCTTATGTAACCTCACGAATCCTCAGTCGACAAAATATATGGTTACCTTCTGGTCAGGCATCTTGTAAAATACATTTTTGCAACTAAACAAACAATCTATGAATTCATCCGCGCGTGTTGTTGTGCTACTTACGGGTAGTGAAATTACAAGATGTCGTGTAAGTTAATCTAGCTAACGAATCGATTAACTTTGAGATAAGTCATTATATTGTAACAGCTTTTGAAAAAACGGTGAATCCAGAATATTAAGCTTGTAGCTTATGTACATCTAGTTCTGCTTAAATGCTCCAAAGCAAGCAATGCGTGGTGCAGAATGTATTGATATGGTGTTTACATCGCAATCATTTTTCTTTACATATGGGAAAACATTCCATACATATAGTTCAAAATAATATATATGATTCTGAACAATGCCTGTAATTCAGACACAAGTTTTTTCATATCTCTTTATAACATGTTTAGAGGTCTTTCATTGACATTCATGTTTGGATTTTCATGTGACCTCCTTGGTCCATTTACGATGATAAATTGCCGTGGCCCAGGCGATGTCATGGTATTGAAATATATCTCCAAACCAAATTGTCATCTTCGATTTGACTCCTCATTCATTTCTGCGCTCCTAGAATAAGCTTTCTCAGTCGCCCTTTTGGCTGTAGTGGTCAAAATAAAGATTTTCTTAACGTCATCTTTACGAGTACTAAAATTCAATGTATTTTGCCTGTTGCTCATTTGTATCCCCCAAGGGAAAGTTTAGGTATGTTGAACTCTTCGTTTACATCGCGGCTTATTCACGATCAACCAATTGTTGTTCATATTTATTGTAATGGTGACTTGATTTCTGCGATCTTTAATAAAAGTGCAAATGTAATTGTAAATAAAAATAATTTGTGAACAAGTGTGCAGGTTTAGTGTATAAGTATCTATTCTTTACTTCTTGTCCATAAGAAACCTTTGTATCAGTCTCAGGATCGCTGTTTACCTGTCTATAGATGTTTCATGGCAAAGTATGGCAACAGGTAATAATGTTATTTTGCAACAACTCTGGCCAGCAATGTTTTTCAATACTTATAGGTAGACAATAAAATATCATGCTTAGAAGAAAGTATTCATTCTCAATAATTAACAAAATTGAAAAAGTAAAATACAGGAAGCAAATGTTAACCTTATTTATATTGTACTTACCCAGTTGACTTTAGTCTGGGCATACTCCAGCAACTTCTCTTGAAGCATTTCTCCATCTCCCCCCGGCTTGCCGAACTCTTCAACCTTCCTTTTCGTCTGTTCGTATTCGTCGTCTGATACCAGAGGGCGGACAACCTTCAGATAACCTTCCAAGGTCTGCTGAAGGGGCGGGACTGGTAGCTTGGGGAGCGCCTGAAACACGATGTGTTCACGTTATTGCGATGGTGTCAATGTCTGTATCGTGCGGTTTGGGCACTATGCGTTGCCAGGGCGCGGTCCTTCATTAAGTTGACATAAGGCTTGATGCCATAGGATATTCAAGCAGGCTGTGACAAATTCGAAGGCCGACAAGGGTCTCATACTGTCCCTTCGGTAACCTGACAGCTGAATGCTGTATGATACATACGGCTATACCAGAATGTGGTTTTATGTTAGACGACAATGCCGCAAACGTGACCGCAACCCAAATCACGTTACATGCTGCAACGAACTTGCGTGGTCATACCCGGCCTTTAATGCGAAAGAGTTGAGAGTTAGGCAAGTTAGGCAAACTCACTTTGACAGACTCCAAACCTATTTTAGGGGCAAATACGTTGCTTATAGATTAATAAAACAATACGAAAAATATTTTTTTTTTAAGTCCACAGTATACTTAAGAATTATTTGTAAAATATTGTTGATTACAACTTAAAGTTTGTCGTTTAGTATGCAGTTAAGCAAGAGATTAGTTGTGGGTGGGAGGGGGGCAGTGACTTGCAGCTGACAAGATTCGGCACAGAGAACAACGTTTGACATGGGGCAAAAATACCGACAATATGAATTTGATCACCTCTAATCACTGCTTTGCTGGATCCTATGGCTATAAAGATGCATGAGATGACTAAACTTTTGCACTGATTAAGCTTTTCTAAGAATAAAGGTGAAGAAGCATGTTTGACAAAACTAGAGTAGTTTTACATTCGTAAAATCTTTAACACATTAGTACAATCAGGTCAGTTTATCATTGGTTTCAGCATTGTTTTCCAAAGACAGATCAACATTTTATATATATAACTAACTTAAATGTAATTTAAGCATTTGAGTTGTCACTTCTAAAGATATACCAAAATCTGCTTGAGGCATATTATGTACTTGGGCGAAGAAATACGAATAACGAAAGACGACATATCTAGACCATTCAATGACACTGTATATTTTGACAGCGTCAGCTATTGAACTAAAATCAGATAAATTCGAGTCTGAGTTGCCGGAACGCTTGCCCCCTATTGTCATGCACGGCCACAATCCGGGGTAGTGAAGTCCAGCAGACAAGTCCCCGGAGAAATCTCTTAATATTTGCGGTGGGATGAGATCGAACGCCCGTAATAAAGGGGACCGTGGTTCCACCGGTTCTCACGACGATTTAATCACTCCCAGCCGATGATTGAAACTGAAAGATGAGGTCGACGCTTTTCACCGTGCTCCGTCCCTAAGGATTGACCGTTAGGACAACTTATAACTTAAAAAAAAAAAGAAGCGAGATGCGACAAAAAAGAAGTTTCGTTTTGTCCATACCTCAATATAGTAAAGACTTTCGTATTTATCGGCCCTTATGAATGTTTTATCTTTAGTGTCAAAGTATGGTTTTTAAGTCATTTATTTTGCTTCGGTCCGAGTATTTGCAATTTTGTACCTTTATAACTGATGTGGCCTGCAGCCCTTTTGAAATTGAAATGCAAACCGTGTCTACGTCTGTCCATTTAGAGTCTAGAAAGATTGACAGTTAAATCCATGGATAGATGAAATTATATTTACCAAAGTCCATCATGTTTTCTATACCTCGACATAGTCTTGCGATGATTCACGACACTGTTTACTTTGTTTCTGAAAAAGTAATAGAAATTTAATTCTTTACTGTATTGAGAAACTGTATAGGCGTATTTGTCTGCTTGCTTGTATTTCTATTGTTTGCAGAACTTAATAACTTAAATGTTATGAAATTAGGTTATGAAATCACGAAAAATCTTCTTTTATCAATTTTCTGACGGTATTTGTTTTACAACGTTATCATATGCAAAAAAAGTGAATCAACATTTGTTAGATTTAACCGTTAGTTGTATTAAGTTAGCCCTAATTTCCACAAGTTTACGCCAAATTTTAGTTCCTCATGGCGTACGCGTGTTTCAAAGGGCTGTGCATCTTCTGCTCACAGTTTGAGGTGTGTCGTTTGTATAGGAAATCGAACAGTTCTGATTGTGCATGGGGGGGGGGGGGGGGCAGCTACCTACTTATTATGAAGTGTATTTTGGCGTTAAAGTAATCAAAGTAATCCCTCTCCGTGTCGCTTTCTGGCGACACAGGACATTTCAATCCACTACCGAGACGTCGGGCTACGTTCTGATAAATCGCCTCATACCGCCTAGGGACGAACATCGTCCGACGGTAATGTCGATCAAAACGGAGTTATTGGGATGGCGGTGGGAGGGGGGCAGTAACCTTGAAAAGTAGGTTAGCTATGAATCAACACAAAATGTATTTCAAAAACAGCTTATGATACTCCAGGATGTTTGTAGATTAGTATTTTGACAGTGAGAAAGGCACATATACCCATAGAAGGAACTAGTAACTAGTTCTAAGTCAAAGTAAAGTAATATTATATGCATGTAGTGACAAATCTTCATTTTATATAAGGCATGTAAGTTTCCGAATTCACGAACAACAATGCAACACAAAGGTACAAAAGAGGCACTAGTAATATGAAAAACATAAGGACGAATTAAATGGATTTAAATGCTAGAAATAATCGTTGTTGTCTGTCGTTGTTTCAATGCTTCTTGTTGGGAAGACTTCGTTAGGTGACAATGTCAAGCATTGGATATGTGCCAAAATTTAGCGATGAAAAACACAATGATACTATTTTCCATCAATTGAATTTACTACCCATATTTTGGTTTCTCAATAACCACTCCTCGGTTGCCTCGCCAGTCATTAAAGCTCCCCCTTACCTGTGTGGTCGGACATGGTACTACATCCTCGCTCCCTTGCCTCTTCATCCTTGTCATGTTGACGTCCGGCATTTGGGACATCGATCGGTCGTAGGACGCGCCCTAAGACACAACAACCTTAACCTGAAATAAAAGAACAACTAGCAGTTTATTATTTTCAATGACAGGGTACGACAATTATTCATGACCTTTTTCGCTATCTGTACACATTTTATCATCACACATAGAATCATTATAATAGTTCACTGTTGCGTCAACATTTAAAATTCCACATTATTCGCCACGAGTAAGTGATGACATTTCTAGATTAACATATACATGTATGGTATTCTTTTAGAGTGTTGATGAAAGAAATACGCTTTGGGATGGCATGTCCCAAACCGGCTTGAGTGGTATCCCCGGAAGTACTTTTTCTGTGTCAGGATGCTAAAACAATGTGTTTGTATTCCCAGATGGAATTAGCACATGCCAAAAGCAATTTATGCCTTCTATGCGTTTACTACCTAATCAAAAAGCTGTGTCAGGTCAGCAAGGTTTTGACCTAATCTCACAAAGAATAGACAAAGGTTGTCCTTAGAATCGCATCAGCGAAAAGATTAAACTTTGTTAAATGCAGAATCCGTCAATGAATTCTTAATGACATACCATATTATTCGTTTCTTTAAGGAAGAAGCGATTCTATTGCAATTTAAATACGGGTTTATGCTGTGGCATGAAGATAATGCGGCCTTTAGGTAAGATATGATAGACACTCTTTTTGCTTCCGGTACATTTTGTATCGTTTGAAACACATGCTGACGGTTACAAATTGTGTCCGGCTAACATGAATGTACCAACAAAAACAAAGGAAAACAAAGGCTAATACATTTCTTTACTCATTCAATGGAATTCTATTATTTAACAGGTAACGTGATCAACAGCCATGTAAAAGTAAAAAATGCACTCCCTGACAAGTATAAAACAGTTCTATAGCCCAAACTTCACGAGGGAACAAACACCAAAAAGTACCCTGCCTCAGTAAACTCGCCTTGAGTATGAAAAAAACCCTTACCTGTACACCAAGAGCTATCACGATATTTAGGGAATCCTCAAAATATTCCGCCACATTCCCTTTACGCTATGACGGAGGCAGTTGTCCATAGTCACCCTTGAAGCTGTAGGCGTAACCCTTATAAACCGTTAACCTCATCTAAACTGGTTTTGTGGCTGTGGCTCAACTGGTCTGGTCTAGTTTTCCCCTGACAGAAGCCTGAGGAAGCACCCTCACGACTGGCCGCTAATTTGATTGCCTTCTCTACAGTAATTCATTCACAAATGGGTCCTACCTAAGAGCATTACGTAAGCTCTGAAAGGCGAATTTCGTTACTAAGGACCAATCTTAAACTATATGTTAGGTCTTGGTACACGATATGATAATTTTAAAAGCGGAGTATTAATATTATTATGACTTTATGTAGTTCAGTGATCATAAGGAGAGATTATAAGGAGTTATTGCGCAGAACGATTGAAGGATGGGTAACAATTCATCAAAGCCACCACACCCAGACGAACCGGGATGGCCATGCAAATTTTGAGTGGAACAGGTAACGTCATGATAACACTTCCTTTCCACTAGAGGCTACAATGTGACCACTGAGCGACCAAACGTTTGACAAATAGCCCAGGAATTTCAACGTTTTACGTTTTAATTGTGTTTTTTTCTTCAAACCATGGTTGAATCTTGGTTAAGTTATGATTTTTAATCAGAAAATAAAGGGTCATACTAATCCAAATCTTGTCTCTAAGCAGTTACTAAGTTATTGCTATTCTTTGGAAAATAGCAATCACTTTCATATGATTTAGTCAGCAGTAATAAGCAAAATATAGTACTACTTTTCAAGGATAAAGTATGTATACTCACTCCCTTCATGAAGAAACGTCGTCGATGAATGAAAAGTTTTCGAGATCGAAGTGCCAGCTTGCCCTTTGCTACTCCCTGTTGTAGAAAGCATTCAATACAAAAATAAATCAGTTCAAAAAAACTATAATAACGTTCATTATTATTTAACCGCAAACACATTTTGTGTATATAGCAAGATTGGAAGCCCTGTGTAAATGAGAGGTAACAGACTTGATCACGCATGTATGCACGCCATGCCCCTGCATACACGTCAGGCCTATGATAGGACATGACTATGCATTTGTGACGCCAACTACTAACGTCACTATCAATTACCACACAACTTTCATAATAGGAGATAAAGTCGTTAATAAAGGCCTGTATTATTGCGGATGTAGTTCATATGAATTGTGAGTTCAATATTGGCAAGGAGGTAATGGCACATATCTTTTCGAGAGTTAAATATCTTAAGTTAATGTTCAGATTTACATAGGCTGCGAACTTGATTAAGAGGACCAGCCCCTTGGACGTACTTCAGATAACATAATTCAGCAAGTAGTGTAGGAAGCTGAAATTACACCTGATTGAAATTGACTAATAATCTTTACTTTTGCTATAAGAAAAATCATGGTATAAGGTAATATGTTTTCGTCATACGCCATTTGTTAGCATGAATTGTAACATATACATGAGGTGCTAAATATAATAATAATAACTAAAACCTAACTCTGAAGATACTGGTACTGCAACTGTATTAATAGTTTATCACCGTAAATGGGATCCATTGCGTGGACACCTGTGGTCCGAAGTAGGGAGGTTCCAAAGCGACGAGTGGATATCAAAAATCGGAAGATTTTTAAAAAGATATTTCAATTCAAAATGAAGGTAATAATAGCCTGTCGGGTATTCCCCTTGGGTAAAATTAAATCTTCTGGCCTATTATTTCTTGGGCACTTGCAAGAAAAAATGTTGCCCCTCCTCCTTCCACAGGAGGTCACAAGAGGCTGCGACCTCGCTTTGGGGTCATTCATGAATAGGATGAAAACAAGTTGAGGGTAAGTTAGCAGTGGTTGTGGCATGTTTAAGATTAAAGTTCGACTGCCGACTTACTCCAGACCACTTGCAGAACACCAACCGACCACACTGAACACCAGATGACTACCAGCCAGCCCATTCCAGACATGCCGAATACCAGCCGACCAATCCAAACGTCTGACTCCCGGCCATGGTCAGGGGGAAGTCGGGAGGCCATGTTCGGCTGTGTTTACTCTAGAGTTTTATGTTTTGTGTGATTTGTTATCTTTTGAATTATGCTTTTACATATTGCATGGTGTTCGGAAGGTGGTCGGCTGTGTGGTTGGTTGTGTGATCGGCTGTGTGATCCGCTGGTTGTCGGAGTAAGTCAGCAGTCAAATCTAAATCCTAACCATGCCATTAGCACTGGCGATATAGTGCCAATCTGTGTGTGCTCAACCTATCCATGACTCACCGAAAGGCCGTGGACAAAACTGCGATAACCCATTCCCAACCAAATTGATTACTACCAATAGGGGCTAAGCACGAGCACCCCCTTCTTAATCACTCCCGACCTCAACCAGACCAAAAACAAAGACGAACCTCAAAAGCCATATTGAAGCTAAATTTATTTATTACTACTGCCCGAAGATGATCTCTTTGTGATGCTATTAACATTGATATCGCTAATCACGTTTATTTCAATTCGCGAGGAGGTAAGCAGTCCGTTGGGGGTTAGTCAGGAGAGATTCGTCAGAGTTAGGACTAGTTGTGAGTAAGTTATGCGTGAGATGTTCTGCGAATGTTCGAAGCTGAAAGATAGCCGTAGCCTAAAAGTCAGGCTGCTCCCGAACTACCGCCGACCTTAGTCGGCTATTGGTCGGGAGCCACAATAGGATATCTGTAGGCTGGTCTTAGTAGATATGTAGATTAAAACTGGAGAATCATAATATGTAAAGATTACAACAGCTTCATGATCAGAACATGATGGTACAAGTATAGATTTTCATCATTATCATCATCATTCGGGCGTGTTGATTGCACGGATGGATATGACTCTCTTCCTCCATAGATTTTAGATAAATCAGATGGCTGTTATAGGCACCTTCTTTTCTGCCGTAGGGACTTTTTTCAAATGACAGCAAACAAGATATACACAAAAAGGAACACCATCTCTTTATATTTCTTATACATTCTAGATCATTCTTGAAAACAATTGAAGTAAGATCTTACGTTTTCCTTTTTATGCACGCTTCATTTCTGTACAGAATGCTGGTTCCTTTTGTCGCTAATTTAACACTTCTTTTGCGCACCTGTTGGGGTAACATGCCTTTTGAGATTGGAGTTTTAGTATTCATAAACCAGTTTTAAAGTCAGGAGATGTGTCAACCCTTTAATCTTTTACTTCCACTCATGAAACTTATAACAATCATGGTTCAAAGGGATCCAATACGGCATCATAAGCGATTTGCAATTGTTTTCCAAAATACCAAGATATATGCAATTGAAGACATGCATGTGGATGAAAAGTGTTACTAGTATTTCACACAGAGTAGTTAAACCGTCCTGCCGGAAATGTCGAGCATCAAAAGGTCGTGATACTTAAAGACATCATGACGTCGCCATGACAACCGCTGCTAGGGATGTCCCCTGGGAAATATAGTATAATAATGAGCTGCCCACCGCGCAAGCAGAGCCATTATTAACGGGATCCGGGTCGTTTTTAATCAATGGACTTGACTTGCCCCCTTTGATTATACTGTCAAGACAGATGATGAAACGTACTTAATGTCGTTTGCATTGAAGTAAGGCACTCCACGGGGAGGCATATACCTTAAGCCTGAATGAGATTTGTGCCAGTCCATAAGTATATGGTTAAGTAGTGTAACGTTAAGGTTCTCTTTAAGTTTAACTAGACGGCAATCGCTGACCGAGAGTACAACGACCAAAATGGCAGTTGTGTGACCCTTGACTTCATAATTAGAATATGGTGCAAGATCTTACAGCATGCACACAAAACGTACACGAACGTACAACTATTAATAGATCTAATGTAATCTTTCGTCGCCAAGAGGTAAAGGCGGGGTCACAGCCTCCAGTGGAAAGGGACGTAAGGTGTACTTTTGCAAGGATTGCCGAATAATAGATGGCAGTGTTACGACGAAAACTATGTTTGTTAATGGTGTACAAACCTGATATGGCTATTTACGGAGGGAAGAGCCGTCATTTTGCCAGCTCTTATGTTGAAATTATCTAGTATAATGTGTCTTAATTTTTGATCATTTTCTTTCAGTTACCAAAACTCAAAAGGGTGTAACGATCTACTTTACAGATTCGCATTATACAAATTCCTTTGAAAATAGTGGATTAGCGTTTAGATGTTTCTATTTGACGCAATATCACGAAAGACAGATTGAGTCGCTGATGTTACGAATAGGTTTCGGTGCACACTGAGCATCGGTCGGCTCCCAGAAATCACCGACGATCCCCAATAATCGCGCTGTGATCTAGAAAACACCCGACGTATTTCTGCTAAAATATTATCTCGAGCTCGCAGACTTGTCGTCCGATCGATTTTCGCACCATGTGACAGGGACATAAGGACTAATACCTCTTTTAGGAGCGTACCTGTTGAATAAACAACAACAGCTAGGATTTAAATTCATAGGCAAGCTCGCTAACTTTTGAATAACACACTACAGGTGGAAAATTCACAGAAAAGTCAGGTCCGGGTACGGTCCAGGTCCAGAGGATCAGGTCTAGGTCCGGGACATGGACATAACTGTTTGTGAATATGCTATACTCAAAACAATAGTCTATTTCACAATAGTCTTGATGTCAACAACGCTAACTGCATCTGTTAAATTATCCCTGTAGAAACTTGAAAAAAATGACTATCAACTATCCTCTTCTTCGCTCTTACTATTTTCTTGGATCAATAAGCATCAAAACACGTGAACGCCTGCCGGTATAGTCTGTTCGTTTTCTAATCGGTCCAACATCAGGTCCACTGAATTTATTCAGTTCCGTGTTTTCCGGACCGGTCCAACAAGAAAAAATGATTTTGTACAGGTACACTGTATCGGTACCCACCCCATGATACACTTTAACCCACAGGTTTTGGCGTCTGATTAAGAAAGACCTAAGTTATCATACACGCTAACGGCAATCAGACACTCTGACCTCTGTAGTTTTGTTTGGTCACGAGAACCTTCAGAAATATCGAGAATCGAAACCTTATTGCTAATGCTATTTCCGTCCTTTCCACGCATCATCTAACTTTTAAAGATTCTATCGTGTGCTACTCTGAATTCGTAATGTAAGAGGCGTACATAAAAAACAAATGTACAACAACTGTCAATGAACTCTCAAAGTAAACTGTTAAAACTTAAAAATGATGTAAACCACTTTCCTTACGACTTAAAGATGACATTGTATATAAAACACGTACGGATGGGGCTGAATTTGGTATTATTCTGAAGAATTATGTCTTGATCGATGAGGCACACGTTTCGATGATGGCTGGTACCCTTGAACCCTTATCGCTATTCTTTTGATAAAGCAGGCAAAATACTCAACAGAAAAATGTAAATCATTTTTAACTTTATGCAGTACAATGCAAGTCAGTTGCAATTTTATGTTAAAGTATTTGAGTATACTGTAAATGCAGAAATGTTCGCGGTGGATTAAATAATGTTCGCGGTTTTCGCGGTGACCACTTCACCGCGAAATTAAAACCACCACGAACATTTTTCTATTATGGTATTTGACTGCGGTCTATGGTGTTACCGCGAACTTAAAACCACCGCAAAAAGTCCTTTTTCCGATACCGCGAAATTAAATCCCCGCGAACTTAAATGCATTTACAGTATTTCGTCTTGAGCAATATATTGCAATATTGGTTTAGTTTGTTGAAAAAAAACCTATTCGACACAAAATGGTGAAACCATGTATCTTTCTCTTCCCCCATATATATATACTGTCCTTATGGCCATTCGTCTATGACGCCCCTATCTGCAGTTTTGTCGCTCTGCCTTGTTTCAGGTAGATTGATGATCAGATTTAAGACATTCGCTAAGGCCGAACAGGACTCCAACGATTGATTCGGTTGATATTAAGACTATATATGGTAGATGAAATGAACATATTCCGGAATTCACAATTATACTAGAAGATAAGAAGTAATTTTCATTCATGAATCATGTGACAAAAGACTAAAGACAGCTATAAACGCACACACCATTGATAACGCCTATCTTACAAATGAAATATGAAGCGGGTTAGGAAAAAGACAAGATTTAATAATGCATCAAAATCAGCTCTGTATAATATACGAACAAACAGCGTTACCACGTAATACTACACCATATCTAAAAGAGTCATCCAATTATGTCACTAACAAAATAGTTCATAGATGATAAATTTGGATGATAAGTTACTGCGACTTCACGCCAAAGCATACGTAAGCTATCTAATACAACATCTTTTGGAACAGGAAGCAATTTATACATTTCCTTAAGACTATGCTTTGCTTAGGTAAGTTTACAAACCTTTCCAGACAAATATATTACATGCTACAAGCTTCAGTCTTAATGAATTCAAAACGCAGGTTGAGACAGCGAGGAGAGTCTTTTGTTCGGAGCAAATAGCAGATGCCATCGTTACATTTTCTTGGTTACCATACTTTTAAAACAATAAAACCATCAAACATCAACAGTTGATTCAGTGTTACCTCATTATGTTTATGAAAGAGATTATCATTATGCTAACTTACATTGAAAGTCGTCTATCCCAAAAGACATGACCAACATTTTACAACTTGATAAGCAACACCTAAATATGTTTCAAACATTGTTTGTTATTATTCTTCATAGAACGTTCCGGGACCAGCTAAGATAAAAGCTAAGAATTATACCGGATTCTTTATATTACAATTATACATAATACTTGACTACCTGAAATTCAGCTAAGAAATCCTCTACCCTCTATCTATCTTCCAACAAGAAATACCCAATACTTTATCTAACTCTAGACATAAACTCAAACGTCGAATGCCTACGAAGTGAGAATATGTTAAATGTTGTGTCTTACTATACCAGGTTTTTGTTCATTTGGTTGTGTTAAAATTTAGATTTTGAATCTATGATCTGAGTTTAGTCATTGATAGAGATGGTTTCAATGATTCCTACGTTTGTTTACCGGTTGGAAAATACGATTCGATGTCAATTTAAAATGTGAGTTCTGGTCCAAAGATGCAATGTTCAGAGCTTCCTTGCAGTAACGTTATTTCTGCTACAGTATCACCTTACAGACAAGCAACCATCTTTTATGTGATTGTACGTATTGATTTTGACATATTGATGCATTATGAGGATAACGCATATCGGAGTAGTAGAGTCATTGCTACTGTCAGTATTCGTCGTCCCACGAGTCTTGGGCGAAGCTGCCTTGAAGCTTTTTGATCCTCTCGTCTTCAACTTGTGGAGGCGGCGCCACGTGGTTTTGCTCTTCAGGTGGAATCTCCATCGGCTCTTTCCCCTCATTGGCCTGTTGAAGGTACGTCTTGTAGGATCCCGTCACTGGTGGGTCATCCAAGAGCACGCTGTGTTCCTGGAAGTCCGGTTTGATGGTGTAGATGTTCTTCAGGAAGAGAAGAACAGGTGCGTACAGGATGTTGACTAACCCGATGCCGATGTTGAGCTGGAGGAAGCCGAGGTCGTGCATGATCTTGCCGGCGAGCATTGGCCCCATCGCGTAAGCCAAGGAGTAGGAGATGTCCGCGATGGCGTAGATCGAACCATACACGGACGTGTGGCGGACGTCGACGATGTAGGCCAGGGTTGGGAGCATGGCGGTGCTGACCAGGGCCTCCCCGAAGCAGATCCCGGCCATTGGAAGGATGAGGACAGCGAAGCTGGTCGCTTCTGGTACGATGAAGGTGCTGAGACCTTGTACGACCAATCCGACGAGAGCTAGCAGCCATTGGTAGTGCCAATACTTCCCTGCTAACCAGACTGTGAGACACACTCCCACGATGTACGGGATGAAGCAGGGTAACCAGACGATGCCCATTTCCCACTCGGTTGAGTGCATGGTTTCCTTCATCCATATGGCGATTGTTGGCTCCAGGAAGGCCAGAGACACGTTGCACATGACAAGGGCTCCACCTGCGATGGCGATGTAAGGGTCGATGAGAAGTTTCCACATCGGGGTGCCGACGAGAGTGTTATCTTTGCCAGATTCCCTATCGGGGCGCGTAACGAACAGGAGGAGAATGCCGTCTACGAGACAGATGAAGGAGAGAGTCAGGAATGGAACTCGCTTCCCCGCATACTGGTACAAAATCCCGCCGAAAGGGGGCGCGACTAGACAGCCGAAGGATATGAACGCTAGTGCTATTCCCAGGGCTTTGCTTCGTTCTCCTTCTTCTGTGAAGCGATCTGCGATCATGGCCAAGCCAGCCGAATCGGCGAAGGCGGATCCGACACCTTGGAGACTACGAGCGATGAAAAGAACGGTGTAACTACTACCGAAAGCAAAAACAGCTGTTGAGATGAACATGACTGAGATGCCTATCACCATTGGCTTCTCGTATCCTGTCCTATCAATCAGTGTTCCGGAGAGGGGGTTGACAATTAGTTGGACTATAGCCTTGGATGCGAACAGAAACCCAATGTTAATGTCCTCGTTTTCGTACCCCACTGTCGTGGTGTTCCAATACGTCTTATTGTCCGTGCCGTTCCAGGCTGTCTTCTCTTGAATCGGTTCGAACGCACCTATGGAGTGTAGGTAGTCCGGGATGATGGGAACGATGACCATGTACAACATGTTGTCTAAGAGGAGAGCTATACACACGATCACCAGTACAAGCTTCCGTTGAGACTTGGGGTCTTGGATTTTTTCCATGAATCGCTCCCGAAGCCCCTGTAGCGACGGTGTTTCGAATCCCAGCACGGTCATGTTGTTGTTGCTGCTGTCGTCTTCTGGGTGGTAGAAAATGAAGGAGGATGTTCCACGTCTTTTTTGCCCTCTCTTCCGTCCTTCACTCTCCTTCTCTCTCTCTCTCTCTCTTGGTTCCAGTCTCAGTGGCGTGCTGGAGGGCAAACAGAGACACGAGTCACTTGGGTTGTCTTGTGAAATCCTTGCCTTATTATTAGTACATCACATACAGTATCATATCCAAAGTTCCGTGTGTCATTAGCTCGTGCAATGTGTCCACTGATGTGTGAGCAACAAAAGCCACTGGTCCAACCAAATCCCTGGATGAGTAACTCCTCTTCCTGCAAGCGCGTCCGTCCGAAAAGGAAATCAGTCTGGTGCTTTCCTGTGACGGTTTCTGCTCAGAAAACTAATGAATATTTTTAATTACAATGTTAGCTGGTATCCTCTCCCTCGGGTATCCCGGGCCCGGCATTAATAGGGATGACCTAATGCTAAACGGTGTCAACGAGAATAAAGAAAAATAGTTCCTACATCATTTAACCGGCAATCGCAATTCAGCATCTGATGCTAGGATCTTAATGCATGATTCATTTTAGGCAAGTTTCAATCCATCCATCGTCCATTCTTTTAAAATCTAAACAAAATACACATAGACTATCATCTACCAAAAGGTACACATTAGTAGTACTTTTTGAGACAGCAAAATGCATTTCTCATATTGAACTAAATCCCACATTATGTTATATCGTTTTCAAAGTATTCATTTATTATTCCGGTAAAAAAAATAGGTCAACACCTCACAAATATGATCTTTCAATTTTTTACTAGATCAAATAAGATACAGCCAATGGAATTGTTGAGAAAGAAAAGCCCGGAAACGTGTAATTTCTTCTTTGTGTGACAAAACAAACACAGGTCCTGCGTCTTTTACAGAGATTACTCTAATACATAAACACGTCAGTTTCCCTATTTGGGAGGTTGTAAGAAATGGGCAGTTAAAACGAATGTCATGTCCCACTAAGTGGCTGGGCCCTTTAGAGAAGAATTCTAGGAAACAACATCACGAGATGCAATGTCAGTCTTCAATTTCCGGTAGCAGCGACTTTCAGCCATTTTAAGGTAATGAGTTCTGACACCATTAGTGTAATGAGGCAAGGCCTGTTAATCGTACGGGGCGCATTCCCACATGCTCCCCTAATCAATCACTCCCCGAAACAAGGGCACGTACAGGGGTTACAGTGAATGTCACACAGAAGAGAGAAGAATGCGTTTACAACATTTGAAAATACGCTAAATTAAAAACTCCGTACTAGCACATTATGGTTAATCTTTATTTGCGCTTTGTAATTTGATACAAAATAGGTGAAATAGACTAAATCTTAGAAATACCATAACTTTAATCTTCAAAGCCTGTGTAGAAATTGTCAACTATTTTTTTTTTCAATATTGTAATTGATATCCTAGAGAATCAAATTTCTTGATTAAAAAAAGTTCCTTGTATTTCTATGTGTACCCAATTGACCATTCATGGACACAATTCAAATGTCGTTTCTTGCTGGAATATTACATTTCCACATACATATCTCTAGTTTGTTTGAATAAGTACTTTGAGTAATGCCCGGACAACATACAACCCGAACCCAGTACAAGGATATTCCGTAGATATTTCGGAACCCATTTGTCAAGACTTAACGTGCAGCCAACGTCATTTATGTGGCACATACATTACGCGGGGCGTGGCTGGAATTGCAAAACGGCAACATTATTAGAAAAATATAGCCTTAATCTTTGATGACGTTATTTATGTTGACAGATGGTTAATGGCGCTTTCTTCAATCTGTCCGGTTTGCGACACAATGTCGTAAATCCTAACTTATAACATTTATTAATAAATCATAGTCATAAATCTACTGACGCCCCCTTACGGCAAATACTTGATGATTTTGGATTAAAAGGCATAAACAAGAAACAAATTGAATATGAAGTGTAAGAGTCTGGCTTCTTTTCAATGTTGCAAGGCTTGCACTGTTTAGTCATATGAGAGATTTAAACAAACCAGCAGCTTGAGCAACAAGGAGACTTTGTTGCCTCAGAGCAATATCTAGTGCCGAAGCCGACATCTTGCTAACTTTACCTTCGTTTAACCAGCGCAATTTTCTTTTCCCCCTCTTAGAGATATCAGTTGTCATGTAACAAGATAAGTAATTGATGGCCATTTCTGATCCAAAGCGACAGGAGGGTAATGAAATAATTCATAAATATCGGCGTCTCCTCTACAAACTCGCGTTCCATTCAATTTGTATCGAAAAGATCCATCATTTTCTGGCAAACTACTCAATTTGTCCTATTTGTGGCGTGGCATTGTGCGTCATCCATCCATGCTGATCTTCATTTTCTGCTTATTTAGGTTCAGCTGTAACTCCCAAAATCACATTAGCGACGATTCGGGCCCGACTGCCGTCTTGATTAACAAACCTATGTCTGCAATACAACTGGGATGAGGACGTCTTTTCCCCTTAAAGTTATTATCAAGGATAACGCATGGGTAGCAATTTCAGGTTGAGTAGGTTTATCTCATTGGAACTTTGCCGTTAACTTTTAAGTACATCTTTATTTACAACATATTGAGGGTGGGTTACTGTCAATAAATTTGTATGTATTGCACGGAACCTTCTTAGAACTGAAGCCATCTATCGCAGCAAGAGTTTGTGATATAAAACAATTCAGCTGTTTGTATACTTAAATAAGATTTGAAGTAAAATTTACTTCCATTTTAGCCTTGAGCAAGAAGTATTGAATTGAGATCTTTAGAACTATAAGATCCTGGTACATGTTTTTATATCACCAGAACTTTAACGACACCCCCTCTCAAATATAACAAAATAACATCCAACCAAACTGAAACGGATAGATATTTTGAAGAACTCATACCTCGACTTTGTCAAGGATATTTAAGATCTACTTCTATCTGGGTCTTTGATGCTATCCATATTTCTTCGGCTTACGGCATATGCAGTCCGTGTAGTTTTCTGTCAAAATGCAAGAGGAACTTTGAAGCTATCTTCCACCGTCTCGAATGAACGTTTGATCTGAGATGGATGGAGAAGTATGATGGTTTTGTGAGTGCATATTACAGAATTTGGCGGCGCATCCAACTTATCCCCATCCAAAGACATTGTGTAGATATTACATGTAAAGATCTTGCAGGACAGATATTGTAATACTGACTATAGATTTTCCGTGTAGATGCTTCAGAGATATCTTTGTTTAAGCAACAAGATCGATGGAGTATGTGTAATCGTAAGAATAGTTGAAGGATGTTACTTTGTAACTTCAAATCCTCCCTTACACAAAAGACTTTTTGATGTGCCATATGCAGGAAATTCAAGTTCGCATGTCTCTGAAAGCAACCCGTCACTGCTCAAGTATTTTTCAAAAGCTTTTACAACTTCTTTCATTGCAGTACATTCTACTTGCGTTTGAGGTGGCACAAATGATTTACAAACCAAACATACAGGAACTACAGATGCCTTTTCACAAGCTAAAAGGAAACTGTTAGTGTCCGTTACACACGTCATCTAACACAGGATCTTAGTTGCATTCGAAAAGTTACCGATTATAATCATGAACAGGGCTTGACAGCATACTTGTATACATGTACGCTACACGGCAAATGTATATGATGTAATATAATTCTGCGTGAAATAAAATTAAAAAGACTTTCCATGGACTATCTTTTGCCAGACGCCAGTTCTTCAGGTTTACTTACATAGTTGTGGGTAACCATAGGAAGAAAAATGATAACTTTTTAAAGTATTATTTATAACCTAGTTAGGCGTACTCATCTTGAATGTTTTTGCATTCTTGTTCTGACATACTTAATTATAATTGCAAATGACTTATAATTTACTCTTCAAATCCATATTTTCTAAGACTACAAGGCATTTATGTGATGTGCTTCATCATTTACCTCATTGTTGGGTATATCTATTGCTTTAGTGAACCTTCTCATGATTTCCCAGCGGATTCGAACCTCGGGTAGGGCAGACCATGGCACGAGAATCTTATCAAAACTCAGCAAGAACCGACGTCGGAATTCTCACATATTCCAACTTATAGCAGGGGAAATACTACAGCCAAAATAGTAGAAAAAATAGCAAAATATTAATAGATATTATCTAGAAAACGGTTTCCTTGTGTTTTTCTTAGCGCATTTTTTTCGAACTACTGGCAGTTCGTTCATGAACTAAGTATAAGTGCTGTAGTTAATTTTGGCACCATTGTGATTGACAACAGTTACTGGCTGTAACATATCGTGGGAGCAAAGACCTCACGTAGGATTAACGTCAATCTTTACCGGGATATTCGCCGGAAATGTGCGGTCACGGTTCAAGCGTTTGAGACAGGAAACTTATATCATTCCACGGGGATCGTAGTAGTGAGAACAATCTGATGGAGTAGGTGTTTATGAGTAAAAGAGGTATTTATATGCAGCATCACATCCGCCCAGCAGTAGCTGGGGTAGTAACATAAATCACATCAACCTACTTCAGCATTCATCAAGTGTTACACAATATCCATCTTACATTGCCTGTAGAAACAGAGAAAAAAATGAAAAATACGAGCGCATGTGGCAAACACAGATAACGGTGGTATGGACTTTTATCTATGTCTAAACAACTTCATTTGATAAAATTAGACCATTTCCAAACATGCCTCAGCGCTAGATCAAATGAAATGGTCATGGTCGTTAAGCATGGTTTCTACCATATGATTACACTTGCAGCCACAATCAACTTTGGATCTAAATGTATAGTATAGACGTTTTCCTTGGCTTAGTCGGGTTCCAAGTCTCGACAAACGGATTATCCGTAATCCTTTGCACCCGTCTCCAGGCGTATTTGGTAATGGAACCGTATTCCCACATGTCTACTAGCCAGACTTAGCAGTGCTGGGCGATATCCTGCTGGGTTTTCTCATAACTTTATCCATAAAAGTGATATATCCGTAGTTAATATTCCCGCACCTCGCGGATACTACAACCCATATATCTCCTACATGTTTATGTTATATTCAATGTATATGTTAACTCTGTTATAAATCTCGATCCGACCATAATGTTGAAATTTTGTAAGGAGCTTACATATGCATATAGAAAGAGATCCTGATAGGTATTGCGTTAATTATAGCTATTTTACATTTCAGTCATGTATCGAAGGTGCCCGCTTTTCCGTCTTTTTGAGGGTCAAACATAAAACTCTCCATGCGCACAGGCTGGTAAACGTACTTTACATGATTGAGTAGAAAGTTTGGAGTTTTCGCAAAAAAACATTGGAAGTATTGAAATATTTTTGACCCAACATAAATCTTCAATAAAACACCAAACTTTCTACTCAATCATGTAAAGTACGTTTACTGTTAATGCTTACCAGCCTGTGCGCATGGAGAGTTTTCTGTTTAACTCAATACAACCTTACAATCTAAGCTATTTTAATAACAAAAGACATTTAGCAAAGACTTTCGGACAGTTCTTCAAGTCCTTTATGTCATACGTAGCTTTACCAAGGTAGACCCAACGAGACAAGTGTCTATAAAGTTTCACAAAATGTAATTACCCTCCATTTCCATCGATAACGCCTTTTATCTACTATAATCTATCTACGTATCATACATTCATCGTTCACGAAGTCTGTTGCCATAGCATGTCAAGAAAATATCGTCATGACAAGTACCATAGAATAAAAACAGCAATAAAACAACTGTTTGAAATACATTCGCATTGGGTCTATGCATTCTTATACATACATGAACCTGACAGCAAAACAATTTCAGACACCTGAAGATTTTATGATTGGAAAGACAGATGTACCAAATACCATGGTTCTATTCCCTGGGTGGACTACCGAAGTGCCCCATGAGACTAAGCAAATATGACGATGATATTTTCCAATCTGTTAGCCGTGTGGAGCTTTTTGACATCACAATCCAAATCTAATTACCTTGAGCTAACAGGGATCTGAGAAGACGAAAAGCAGACGGTTCGCACCGACCTTTGAATTAGTGGGGAAATGGCAGAGGGCAGAAATAGCCTCGGAGGATTCCTACACAGTATGTGTCTAACGTATCAAACGCTATTGGAAGAAATGGCAATTCTGTCTCACCCTTTCAGCAATATTTCATTGGTATGAATGATTACGGATAAACGATATTGCGGATAAAGAGCCGCAAGATTTATATGATTACAACATAGAAATTGCATATCCAAGTGGTGTATTTTTTTTTACAACAGAAACTCGTAATTCTGAGGTACAATTCTGAAAACCTTGAAATTTTAATCTAGCACTTTCATGAGTATGCGTCGAATGTTGTCATGTTATTGAGCTTTCCAAGACTACAAGCATGCATGGATATTGAATACTGAAAAAAGTTTGCATTGTAAACTAGGAATCAAGCTCTGTACGTTTTCATACTTGTTGTGCGAATGCTGTTGTTATAGATAGAGAACTTTTCCCCTTGTACAAACCAAAAAAAGACATTTCATAAACATTTAAATGTCTGTAACCAACGATGATCGTTGAGTAATGCTGTGCACTTATGATCTAAATATATGAGATAATCAAAAAAGGCTTACTAATAGTAATACTCTCTTGCCCATATACATTATTTGCTGTACATGAGTATTTGTTTCCTGGTGAATATATCATAGTACACCACAACAGATAACAGCGATTTCCCCACGATTTACGAAAATTGCATTTTCTTTTCTTAAAATACCTAGCGTATAAAATAAACATCCGTGTTAACGTATAATATCGTAGACGAAGACAACAATAACAAATAAAACCGTACATACCTAAGGTATATGTAGCCTGGGATCTGTAAGAGTTGCAGAAAACACAGCACGAAGCGCGCGCTCTCAGTAACAAGTTTTGTAAATGCTCTCTGCGTCCTACAGACACCAGTTAACCGCCTCTCCTACCAATATCCAATCTACCAAGGCTCGTCATCTTCTGGACCTTCCAGCATTGAGGCTGATGACGTCATATATGGACAGTACCATTATTGCTAATGGGGAGTGACTCAATGACGTAAAAAACGGGCAAGAAAATCATACTAATGATAATGCCATATGTTTGTAGTTTGGCACTAGAACAATAAATTCTGATTCTAAATTAGAAAACATCGAAAACATCGAACTATTTCCAAAGGATGATCAGTTGCTTATAGAGTGACATCTAAAGGAGTTTTCTATTTTCTCTCCCGCATTGAAAGCATTAACGTTGGGAATACGTTGAAAGCAAATTGAATAAATTGTATCATAAGGGGATGTGCAAAGGTTGTCTTCCGCAGGACAATTACTAGTCGAGATGAAACAAAGTCATCTGTAATTGCTATATCAAATATATCTGTAATTGCTATATCAATATAGAAAAAAAATTGTGTAGAGACTTTCACTTTAAGCCCATAGTAGGACAGGGCTTTATAAAAGTTATGTTAAGTACTAAGCTGTCAAGAAAATAAACGGAACCATAACCATGCGTTTGTTATATATACGTGCCATGGAATTCTAATTCTATGCTGTGGCTTCGTTATATACTTATATACGGATCTCTTATTATTACCCAGCCTATGATAGGTACAGTTACGTTCTCCTGAACATATTTGGAAACAGGTTGTGCCACTTTAGGTTTTAGAAATTATAAATTAGTGTTAAATAGTTATCCCTTCTTTATATCTGATACCAATTATAATGTTCTGTTAAATCTCCTTAGTCTACGATCGTACTGAGACCTCGCTGCGACTCAAATTTAATTTGTGTAAGCCTTGATTTTACATGTTAGGCGGTATGACTGAGTGGGCAACAAAAGAAGTCAAAAACGCTTTTATATGATAAATTTGTTGAGCAATCTGTCACGTTTTAGATCGCAGCGCGATCACCAAACGCTCTCCGCCCTACTGTGAATGGAAAGTGTGGTCTTCTCAGTCCTGTTTCCGTCTGACCAACTCACTCAAGAAGCTGGTGTAATTACGTCATGACCAATATGCCTCCAGTCCAAACGTAATGGATACCCTATCAATATTGATATTTCATTAATGTAACAGGTTCCACCACATGGGGGACGTAAATACTGCTCCGTTTAGGGGGTATTCCTTAAAATTTTCATGGCGCAAAGTCACTTCTATATCTTTTTTTTCTTCTTTAGGCTCCACGCCCACTTATTTTGTTCTTCAACATAAAGATGAGTTTTGAAGAATTTTGAAGAAAATGTGAATAACGCATGCTACGAAATGGATGAATAAAAGCGTCAGGATTTATGATGAAAGAAAGAAGGAAAGGAAGAAGTGTCTAAGGGAAAAAAATTGACTTGATGGCCCAATGGTACATGAAGGGAGAGCATAAAGTTATGGATTTTTTCCGGCTTTAGGAGAAAGGTCCATAGGGGACCTTAAGATAGTAAAACGTGACACAATGGAACATTGAAAATAAAACAGAAACACACGAAACAACGGAATGGCAATACTGCTACTGTCAGTTAATCTAAACAGACATTGACTATGCAAATATATGCCATTTGAAATACAATCGATAGCATGAAAAAGCAAAGGCATAACTAAGCTAGAACGAAACAGTGTAAGATATAGTAAGTGTCTTCTGAAGAACTCCCCCCACCCCAAACACCGCCACGTAACGAGAGTTTGCCGATATGTCCCAGACGTCCTCTCCTTCACTGTTCCCAAACAACTCCATTCCCGGAAATCAATGGCTATTGTAAAATTTTCATTAGTGCGGAGGACGGATGGGGCGATGGGCGGGTGACCTACGGGATAAACGACCGCTTTTCACTTGATGAAATTAAGACATCCCTCTCTTTATGGGCACATGCCTGCTAATCGCATGGTTGCAGGAACCAAACCTAAAAAAGTTGAAACAAATTAATTTATTTTGTTTCCCAAAAGAAAATTATTATTTTTTGCTTAGTTAAGGAATATTCTTGATGACGCTATAACAAGTCAAAAGAAATACTATGTGAATATTTAGTAGAGTAAGGACCAGGTCACTTATGTTGTACAATAGTCGTGCAAAGGATGTGTTGGTGTCGTCCACGACGTTGTGCTATCGTATATCATTATCTGTCGGCTCTGCTACAGTCTGCTTGAAAATTTCACGACATCTATGTCGTACGACGATCTACGACGAGTCTGGCACTGCTAGACTGTTCCTGACTGTCTGGTTACACAACACCCTGTACAGGGAAACCCGCCTTCATAACAGCTCTTAGTTTGAGCCAAATTTCCTGCGCTGTCGTGATAAATATTTTACTGTCACCTCTACCTACTTGCGGTATTTATGACTTAAAAGGCTCAGGTGCCACCGGATTGAAAATTTGATCTATTATTGAATGGAAAGTCGCAATTAAAACTGAAAGCTCCCGTTAGGGGCTATGATTGGCAAGAACGAATGGCCTCCTGGATGGAATTACAGCGAAAATAAGTTTGGCTTCCCGATCATCGTTACATTTGCCCGTATAAGTGAATTAAGTTATGTCACATTAGATAACAGAACGTCCTTCGCTGTTACGTGCTATAATTCTAAGTACCGAAGGAGGTGAATCTATCTTCTTTCCTTCTAAAGTAATACTGTTTGAACTACAAAATACTCTGGATTTCATCCTTCCTTCCTTCCTTCCTTCCTTCCTTCCTTCCTTCCTTCCTTCCTTCCTTTCTTCCTCTAGTGTCCTACCTTAGCATTGTAAACGGCTTATATAAACTTAATAAAATTAATAACAAGTCATCTCAAAATCCAGTGATAGTGTCAGATATATTTGCGATCTTGATGTCCATGCAAATTGTTTACCTTTTAAAACGTTTGCTAGGTATGCAATAATCATTTAAGTCTTAATATCGGTATTAATATCTATGATAGTTATTGCAATTATAAATATAACAAGGCGCTAGAGAAATGAAAAAAATTTCA
Source organism: Branchiostoma floridae (assembly GCF_000003815.2). Taxonomy (NCBI): domain Eukaryota; kingdom Metazoa; phylum Chordata; class Leptocardii; order Amphioxiformes; family Branchiostomatidae; genus Branchiostoma; species Branchiostoma floridae. The sequence goes on along the minus strand of NC_049981.1, from coordinate 24,168,181 downwards.
CGGTTTCTCCACCAGCCATTTGTTACAACCCAACCGCTCTGAAAGATCGATATCGCAAGGAACAATTTTAAAGATGGTATTCATAAACGTGCACGAACAGATATCCCTAAATAAAAACCATATTATTCTCCCAGTTATAAAAGTCGGCGTGGCAGTTTGGACACATCGGACGGAATCACGGGCCGCTATTGATTACTTTTTCTTATGTTAATTTAATTAAGTGGACTCCGAGAGCAGCAGAAATATTAAATTGAAGGAGTCTTGGGATTTGGGCGTAACGGTCTGATTAATTACACGTACGTCTGCCTCCGGAAATGAGAATATCCGAGTGAATCAAAGACCTGTGGGCGGGATAGATGTTAATGCACTGGGGCTTGTGTAGGATTGAGAGGTGGTCCACATTGTTAAACGTCACAAATAAACGCACAATCATAGTATGTCCCTTTTGTAATATTACGTTCGGCGTACAGATCCTAAACATACAAATAACAGTAAAAGGCTGCATTTCTCTCACGAATCTTTTTACTGGAAGTTGTAAATTAGGGAAGGCTTACTGTCAAAGCTAACGACGTTATTATGGATCTATTTAGTTTGGAATGCCCCAGGGCATATTTATGTAACCTACATAATACCAGTTGTATTGGGCTCATTAGGGACCGTACGGCGTTTAGTGAGGGGGGAGGGCCGGTCGCCAGAGGGTCGGGTCAAAAATTTTTTGCTAGGCCCTCCCCCCAGGTAAAAATTTTTTTGCTAGGCCCTCCCCCTGGCAAAATATTTTTTTGCTAGGCCCTCCCCCCTCCTATCAACTTTGAAAAAATTTTCAAGACGCCAACTTTTAAAACATGCGCTCCCATTTGGAAATGTGCTTTGCGTCCTACTTTTTCATGATTTTCATCGCAAAGCGGATCTCTCGCCCCTAGTAAAAAAAAGGAAAACAGAATGGCTCAAACTATTTGCTTAATAATAGAGGGATAAATATCTGCTTGATGGAGGCATAAATATTTGCTAAATTATAGCAGCTATTTCATTGTTTTGATATCAAAACAACACCTAAAAAGCATTTGTATCTGGATTTCTAGTAGATTTGCGCCACGAAGCGGCGCGTGCCCCGCCCCTTTAATTTACGTATTGCAACTCGCGGGCCGCCCGGAGCGGCTTGACGGAAACCATTTTCAATGAACATGTACATATAACGTTACATTGTATTTTTAACTTTTTCCTGGTTCTGTGGTGGTAATAACTTACGGTAAATCGGGGAAAAAATGAAAACCAAAACAACAACACGATTCGACTAACCAAAACTGTAGTGGGGAGGGGGGCGCCGACGCATGACGCTGATTTTCCCACGGCGGGGTAGACCGATCTCTCTAGCCGCCGGCGGGCGCGAGAACGCTGACTTGCCGGAGATCTTTTAAAAATGACACGCTTTTTTGTCACGATTTCGTGCATTCTTTTTTAGGGGAAAATTTTCTGTTTACTACGACATTTCTATGAAAAAAAATACGAGGGTTTCAAGTTTTTGCGAACGACGTTTTGAACACCATGTCTGGCGCCAAAGGCACGAAGAATCGCAAGGTAGGTCCGGGGAAATTTTGAAATCTTGACCCTCTTAAAAGCTGTTTCCTGCAGTTTGAGGGAAATATTTTGCTGGCAAACAAAGCTAACTTTAATGGCATTTCAATTTAGAAATACAAAATCAAATCCCCCCGAACACATTATCACGATGTCGGCCACCAAAGGCGCGAGGCCGGTCACGTCAAACTAGATCCAGGGAAATTTGCAAATCTTTACCCTCGAGCTCTGAAACGCAATTTCTTACATTTTGAGGGCAATAGGACAGGGGTAATTTTTGCTGGCAGACTAATCTATAGTTTGATAACATTTCTGTAAGTGGAAAAGGTTTTCGAGGGCGATGCATAAGCCCCGCCCCCTCCCCTTTCGCATTTTCACTGTGTCCCGAGCGCCAACCTTGGGCGATCCCTTGCGAAGGTCCAGAAAAATTTTGAAATCCTGACCCTCTGAAACGCTGTTTCTTGGATTTTAAGGGACAAATTTTGCTGGTAGACCAAGCAATTTTTTTTTTGCTTGGCCCTCCCCCCAAGTCAATCTTTTTTTGCTGGGCCCTCCCCCTGGCAAAATATTTTTTTGCTAGGCCCTCCCCCCCCTGGCGACCGGCCCTCCCCCCTCGCTAAATGCCGTACGGTCCCTTATGGGACTTGGAGCAGGATAACTGCGCATCAGTGTTGGGTTAGACGATAACCCATTCATCTTTACATGTCAGTGTTTAAGGATCGCTGCCTTGTTTTGAACAAGTAAACAAGCAAAATAGCGTTATGTAATATGATACTGATTTTTGTTTGCTAGAGTCCATTCCAAGACACCGTGCGGATGTTTGTTGCCATTGTTTAGAATTTATTTTAAAGTTTTGTAATTATATGTCTAGGACATTTGATAATTCAGAAATATTTTAAAAACTATTTCAACTTTATAAATATTTCCCTGGTTCTGTAAAACTTTGGAAATATTAATGGTGTGGAATTGGATACTTCTAATGGTTTCTAAATAATGATAACAGCATTCTACCATTATTTACCATTTTCTACCATTTTCTACCATTTTTTGTAAATGTTTCAGTGGGCTGGGAAGATAGCAATTCACACATCCTTGCAAAGTATGGTTGGGTGCCATGCAAAAATGGCCCACCACAAAGGATCCACCAGTGCCCAGCGGTGAAATGTAAAAATATACAGATGCAACAATAGGGCTTACTTTTATGGGGGCAATAAACTAATTTCACAATTTGGCAAAGTTTACAAATATTTGTAAATGTGAAATATTCACGCAGAAGTTTCACAATTATTCTAAATAAAGATATTTTTGTACAGTTACTTTCAAAATATTTCTAAAATATTCAAAGGAATTAAAAAAGATGAGTATTTTCTCAGTCAATTTTTTTGAAAAGAATTTAATTATTGTGGCTCAGATATTCTTTTATTCAAAATAATTCAGACTAATTACAAATATCACCTAAAAACCCGCATGGTGACTTGGAATGGACTCTATAGTAGATTAACCCTTGTCCCGCTGGCAGTGGTATGCAACCTTTACATGAGAAATAGCCCAAACTCATAACAATACAGCTCAGCATGACAAGGGTTAAATATGGCCACCCCGTGTATAAACGGGCTCCGCAGGACACAATTAATGAAAGCAATAAGCTAGAATACCCTAAAATCCTTACATTTAGATGGAAACTTACCAATAGTTAATTGTTACCTATCTGACGGTAATAGAAAAGAAAGCACCGAATGCATTAATTTTCCTTCTTAGCTAAAGTTCACATCATCGGTAAAGCATATCGATAAAGAGGACGAGGAAATAGAGTTATAAATGACATAATTTCCGCCGATCAGGCCGGAATGTAGCTCCACCACATATTCTCATATATTCAAGGTATTTCTGCTAGAAAGGGTGATATTCAATTCTATCTTTAACCTGTCTAATTTGTACAGTACGCTCAGAACTGAATAAAGATCAGGTTGCTCCGCCAGTGGTGTTGGTGACGATTTTTATGGATCTTTTTACCGCTATCCGTGTAACTGTGTAATCGGCTCTACACAGATCCTGCGATTCAACATTAACATTCAAACCACAGACTTTAGTATAACGTCGAAAGGGTCGTTATCTATCACAGTGCAAGCTTACATTAAGGATCCTTTTTTGATTTGGGCACTCACATCTAGAATGGGTGCTCTTAACTCCAACCTTGTGATATGTGTACGTTAGTTGAAGATATACATCATCAAGAATAGGTCATAAAATGGGGGATCTATTTGTGCAGACTTTGAAAAAGCTGTAGCCAAAGTTTCAAAGTCTAAAAGGGAGGTTTGAAGTTGTCGAACTCTATATATTGTATTCTGAGACCTGCCAAGCTCATTTCCCCCAAATTGACATTGTTTTTATATGGCTAGACATTTTTTAGTTTAGTTTAGTTGTTTTTGTATTTTCTTACTATTGCTTGCATTTGCTGGGTCTTTCTGTCTAATTACACATTGTTTAGCTTTTCAAATACCTTGAAATACATCATGTGTGACTACTCAGAAATCAAACGAAGAATGTAAGATGCATATAAGTTCTGTTATATATCTTCTAAATTGCTGTCCCATTCAACAGAAAACCAAAACAACGCCTGCATTATACAAAATCTAGGTTCGATGACTTATTTCTATACACCATGCTGATCAAAGTGTTGAAAAAATTTCTGCTCTACATGTATACTGTACTAATCGGTCTGACAATTTTAATGTAAAAAGTTACATTGATATTGACAAATATAACCCCATATATGGTTATTTATATTCCTTGTAACACTTTAACTCCAAATCAATACATGGTTGTGAAGTTTACGTACATGTCTAAAAGATAGCAAAGGAGTCAAACCCACCTTAGATAGCAGCTACTCCCTTTCTGGTCCTTCCTTCAGTGATGGTTTCTTCCACTCTTCGTCCTTTATGGCTTCGTATCGCTGAAGCGTGGGCGTGACTGACTGACCTACAGTGACACGAATAGAATCATCAGGAAATGGGCGTGGCATATGGACTTTTCAATATTTTTAATGTAGGGTTATTAAACATATTTAGTGTGGATTTGTGGGTTCAGTTGCTTGTATATTAATTAGATAAATATATTTGTTAACCAGTTTTACACCAACGTGGTAATCAAATTGGTAGATTCAAGTCCTCTATTCGTTATATTTCGTTTATTTAAGGGTTGATGATTTATCAATTCGTATGGTATTTGTTATAATTAACTCTTCTTATTCTGAATATGATTAATTAGCTTGCTGTTAGTTTTCTTTTAGTTTTTCATTTTCATGGCTTTTTGCATCTACTAGGTTTGGTCTCACCGTTATATACCTAATTGTAATCAAAGAAATGTTATTTATGATTTTCAGAAATGGGTGTCATCAGAAAAGTTACCATGCCGCTTTTGTTTTATATATGTATATAATGGATATATAATCATGTAAGCAATTATATAACGTTATGCCTATCATTTGTTTGATGAGTAATTTACGTTCTATTTCATTTGTATCACGGAAAGCTTTGGATAGACAATCGAATTTGACGTCACATGCATTCAATTGAGACATGTATCTAAGACTACAGAAACAAAATGTACAGCTATATCAATGTCACTTTTAACGTAAAAGGAAGTGTTTTCTTCTTTATAAAACTGTATCTCTGAATAGTTGGGGCGAGATATTTGACATTAAGAATTTTTAGAGCGGACTTGATTATTGTTGATTCATGCTTCATAACATAACGAATATCAGAGAAAAATCCCATCTAAGGCGTGATTCTAGATAAATCCAACTTGTTATTTATTTATTTAAAACAAGGTTTTCTTAATGTCATTATATTCAAACATTTACTTAATGTTTAGTATAAAGTGATGGAGAAAGAGAACAATAGTCCGATTCTAAAACGTTTCTGATCTAAGTAATGTATGTTCTTAAATTGTACCTATAAAGGGGGTATTATAAATATCCGTTCTTCTGTGACGCCGAATTGATGTGGTAAAAATATCTTTGAATTGCACTTTATTAGATTATGGTTTATAACGTAAATGATATTTGAAATAACAGGTTGAGTTGCCAAACTCAGAAGATTGTCTTAAAACAAAACGAACCACTTCATTGCATAAAACCATTCAGAACTAAACTAACCTTTACATGAAATACGAAGGTCACTTTGCCTTTGCTACAATTTGAAAGTTATGACTGATTATGTATTGCTCATCGTCCCTAATCCGGTTCTTAATCAATATGTCCGGAGCTCGATCAATCCTGGTGCGGGGGGCTATTCCGCTGATTGAATGGAACGACATCCGGTGTGACGTAGTTAGAGGACACTGTCGAACATTTCGAGGTTATTGACAAAGTTACGGCGTCCTCAAGTGAGTGTAGGGCAGACGCCACAGCCACTGCTTACCATAGAATACCATGTTAAAACACACTGAACAAAGGCTAAGTAAGATTACTTACAAAATTTATTGTTTAAAGTATGCTCCACAAGAAAGCAAAATATAAAAAGTTTGTAAAAGCCATTCCAAAAGGGGGATTACCATCTATCGTATGTCAATTTTGTTTGCTATATACATGTAGCGTTTTGAATGTATTTCCACATAACTTTGATCTGCCTTTGACTTTATTTGGATCCACAGTTAGCTGGACAATGTTGTTAGACTTACGCCTCTATAAGCTTGTGAATTAAGCAATTTCTTTTTTTACAAAAGTCGGAAAGCTCAGACCTAACCTATTTCTTCTACCACAAAAGGCCCTATAATTGGACAAAAGAAGGATTTTGAAGGGTCTTTATTAACTAATTGACCAATCTTAGTTATGGAGTACAGCTGACGTTAGACTTCGTTAATTGTATATGCTGTTTCCTGTTGTTGATATAACTGTTGATGTAACTCTGTGTTTAGTTTGTATTTGTGCACCATTATGAGTATATGCATTAATGTTTGTTAACTCTTTCAATATGGGTACACTTATAAACAAATTTGTCTAAGTCTCCTACATTCAGACTTAACTCCAAAACCGTCTTCTCTCTTGTCGTAACAGGAACAAATGCCTAAATGTCCTATCAGCGCATTTTCAATCGCCAAGTCATTCGGACGTACTGTGTATTTCTGTAACACCCTTGACAGATCTCTATGGTTTACTTTATTCTATTTCATTTTCTTTGCAAAAATAACACGACAACTTCTTTAGATCTGAACCGTAGATATTCTTTTCAAACCAGTCTACTCAAGTGGTAGGACTTAGGATAATGTTATGTTTCCGGCTACCTAATCTGGCCTAGTAAAACCCTTCTGACACTAGCCTTGTTAGGGTGTGACTTGGGGTAGGCAAAGGACATAAAACTTTCAATCTCTGACATGGCATACAAACATTTTCTTATACATGTGCAACATTGATGTATAGCTGTATAGTAATAACATGTTATTGAAAATACCAGTGTTCTAAATCATTTTAGTTTCACAATATTAAACTGTATTTGTCAGATCACTGGCCAAAGCCTTCATCAAACAATCCCTACATACAGACCCCTTTTTTCAGGACTATCAAAAAACAAAATTAAATAACGCCTAATGACGACAGCAACACCCTTATGATGTAAGAAAAACAAAAGCATGACATAAATTACGCTCTACTACTCTCCGCGTCAAAGTAACAGTAATAAACATGCCGACTCTAATCACTTTCACCATAATGAGTATTGAAGTGTAAGTGTTACAAATTAGGACATGACACAGTAGATGGGGAAACCTACTTCATATGATATCCCCTGTGTACGGTTTCTTCAATAACGATAGCAGTATCGAATATCACTGCAGTTAGATTGGGTGTTATGTGGATTAAATCATCAGCTATCTTATTGTATTCCTTAGGCAGGGATTTTCTTCATCCATCGCGTAAGACATAACTTATTAGCACACTATTTTATGATTAATGCCTTAATATCCGATCATGAATAACGTTTATAGTAATAAGGCCTAATTATTTTAAAGAATTGTATAAGGAACGGACGGAGGCCAATGGATGGGATGTATAAAGAACATCAAATCTTTTTTAAACTAATTAATTGGGATACTTTGAACATTTGATGCATTTTCTTACATCTTGGTTCTTGTCTGCTTTTATCCATACTAAATGTTGTCTTTTGCCAGTATACGTTTTGGCAAAAGGGTGTACTCTAACAGACGTTTGGTATAAACATGGCAATATTTCACCAAAGAAACTTAGACCGACTGCCGCTTTCCTTACAGAAAAACGAGGTTCAGTCGTGCTTCAATGGCGATTACCTACAAGTCACACTAAAGCACGTTAAGACATACTGGACTGTGCTATCTTTGACGTCATTGTGCTATCTTCGCTTCATGCCACACTTGAAATATAGTTTTGATTTTCCTTGATAGAATTGATAAATGCACGCCAGCGTCTCCTTGTATACATCGTGATGATGTGACACGTATTGTCATGAAGTAGTTGTCTCTAGTCTGTTTACCTAAATGATTGTGGTACATTGTACCACCGTTATTTCACTTTAAATGTAAATGCCTCTGTGTGACTTTTGCGCCGCTGAATTCGTTGTCTTGGCGCCAGTCTAATCCAGTCTAGAACATTTGTCGCACGTGTTAGTAACAGATACAGTACTTTTATAAATTATATATGTCAATATGAGAAATTTCTACATTACATCTAGGAATAACTACGCCTAGAAAAGCATTGGTATGTATATTATGTAGGGTTACTTTTCTCAATCGATCACTTTTACCTGAGGGTGTTTTATAGAAAACACTTTCTTCCTATTCCGAGAGACAGATTTATTTTTTGTACAAGCCAATGTATATATATTATTCATGAAGTTATGTTAGCCATCTAGCCATTCCTTGGTATTAACAAAAATTGCCTAAGTTATCATTTTCTACGTGGGAAAAGTGCATATCAGCCTGAGAAGATATTCTAATACCTGACAGAACAGTTTGCATCATTCAAATTATCTGCTACAAGTTCGTGGAACAAGCAAAAAAAAGTCTCTATTAACATCATGTGGACAGTGGAAAATTTGTGGCTTTAATTTAGTCTTTGTATGTTTGCAGCGCTAGTCAAGACCATCGTGGCAAATAGTTATTCTATCGCCAGTGTTTTTCCCATTTTGATTTTAAGACAGACTGGCCGTCAAAATATTCTTACGTGATGAATTCTTCCAACTTACAACCAGCCGTAATTATATTCTTTGTCAAGATGGAATTCTGGGAATCACGGCGAGATCTGCATACATAAATCAATACCTGTCTACATGACCTTTACGTTCCTTCGCCCATAATATCCTATTTGACAACCTTGTTCACCCCTACACAGCATCTTAAACTAATTGCCAATCTCCTTTATTTACCCAAGCCTGCCGAGACAAATGGAACAACCTGCCCATCAAGAACTTACAATAGTCTCTTTGCGGCTTTCTTCACGTCTCATAAACAGGGGAATGGACCCCGGTAGCTAATTGGTTCAGGGATTGATGAACAGAGACACCCGATTATGTCAGCGCAGGTGCGTGACCCTTGACTCCTTGTCCATATTAGCCAACATTAGGGGAACATTCATGGTCGTTATTTTCGCGAGAGTAAACATGAGTTCATCATAACACCAAAGCCATACAGGACATAGAGGAGTGTGTAAATGAACTAATTTTGGTGTTTAGTATTTTAATTTCTGGTTGGAGAATACGGAAACTTTAAGAAATTACTTATGTTAGAACGAGCAAATACAACACGTCTCCAATTATATTAAAAGTTTCAAAGAATAAATGCATTGCATTTAAAGCTGTTCTCAAAATGTTGACAAAGGAAATAAGTTATCTAACTTGGCCTCAGCAAATAGATTCAACCCCTACTTCCCTTATAAACACGCATTGAAAAATGTCTGGGGTTTTGTCTTCTTGTGCTTCAAGGAAGTATGCTTCATACATAAAATGTGTATTCGTTTTATTCTATAAATTGTAATAATATCCTTTGGGAAATATTTCAAAATAAAATTTGCTATTATAGACAATATGACCCTGCGTATCATATGTATATCTTCATGCTGCCTAGTGTAGATTAATTGCTGAGGCATGATGAAAATAAACTTATCAGAATCCGCAAATCATCGTGTAGGACCACTTTCCACCAGACGGCGATCACGCTGAGCTCTCGCTGCGACCTAGAGCGGGTGTGTGTAACCCTCGATTTCATACTGAGTATATCATG
>NC_049981.1:24129465-24158262 GCF_000003815.2 Branchiostoma floridae | reverse complement strand
ATTCTTTGAGTGATCTGTCAAATTTTAGGTCACAAAGAGAGTGCGGCGACCTCGCTACAGATGCCCTGTGACTTAGGGATTCAACGAGTTTTCAAGAAATTAGACGAGTGAATCTTTTGCAATCTGTATATTTGTTGTCTTTTCAGTCATAATTTTACATGATATACCACCTATGGAGTTAAGGGTTGCCCAAATTCCTCCTTAATCGCTGCGAGGTCGCAACGAGATCGCCATCTATTGAAATGAGGATTATAAACCACGAGGATCATCCAGGTCAACGTCAAGTCGCCACCTGCCAAAATACCAACGACACCTTGTTGGTGCCCGCTGCCCTGGCCTCACCCTCGTCACGTTGAGGGGCGACCGCGGGACAGTAGCTTATTATCTATGCTAGCCGATGACATTTATAGTTGGCAGGCACCGAACCACATATATACGACATTTTTATTGTACCTCATTGAGCTCCATGAGAACGGATGGTTGGGTCGGGGTTTAATGCCCCAGCACTGTCCAAGAACGTAATGTGCATACGTGGGAATCCAGGCACAACCCTCTGTTATAAACGCTGGCTTCATTGTTTCGCTTGCTAATAATGAAGTAAGCGAAAAGATAGAGCCCTGGTGAGGCTAGGACGATCAACCTGGCTGGTGAGATTTATTTGTATTGATCAATAATTAGTGGCAAAGTGAGAAAAAAAATGTGCTGTCACCAAGTCATATTACAATTTATCTTGTTTTAGGGTGAATGTTTAGTCAAAGCAAAAGGTCTACTTAATGTACGTTTGTTTGTTTGTTTGCTTGTCTCCGTGTCAGTGTGCAATTTGCCCCGCTGACGCTGGTCAGAAGATTTATCTTTAGATGAAAATTGTGTAAGAGGCGACTTGTTCAAGATTCAAAGAGAAAACTTTTCTCCTTCTTTGCTTATCCTTGCGTCATGCAGAATTCAATGACTCCGAGTTAAACTAGCCTAGCCTACATATCAGAGTTCTCCCCCAAGCCTATTAAATCGCCATCCCAAGGAGCCGTTTCACTCCTGACAGATATAAACTTCCCGCTTGCTCCCACACGTTCTCAAACCGACCGGAGCGCGCAGCGGCCCAAGATGAATATGTCGCCTGCAATCCTGAGAACATGCACAGTCACGTACCCAGGGTAATGAAGTTGTGCGCTGCCGATCCAATATGGAGGCAACCCTGCTGAACGCCTCAAGGAGCAAGAAATTGAGCGCGGGGCCGAGCAATATGAAACAGCAGTAATAACGTTACGAAACTGGGCATTACCTGCTGCATTCATGGCCAAGAAATGCAGCCACAGATATGATATTAGTAAAGGATAGCAAGTGACTTTTATTTCTAAAGTTTTGTCTCGGTTTGACGAGTACGTCAGTTTGAATGACAACATTGCCCTTCTCTCAATGCAACGAAGTGTGCGGTTTATATAGGTTTCATGCAACTATTTGTAACAGTAAACATTCCTATTCCTGTGCGTTGTTTTATAACAGCGACATACTTCTTTTACAAGAAGTGACACATTGTGCCAGTATGTTTTACAGCTTTACGCCTTTGCTAAGGTTCGCTTCAATGACAATGCAAATGTAACCACTTTTGAACAAAGCTGTCCTGACATTTGTCCACGGCAAATAAGAATATGGGTCAATGAGAAAATAGGCGTAGGGCATTGCATGTTTTCCAAGGGAAGGGCTGTTAGAATTGTGTGCAACACTTCGCTGCACGTGGCTGCCGTCATTTTTGTCAGTGCTTATAAAACAAACACGCAATCATGAAATAGCACCAAACCGGACGCAGAATAATTATGACATCAGTCGTACGATCGTCGCACGATCGCTAAATGAGGTCTTTCTACAGTTCGCACATAATGTAGTTGTCGTAGTACGGAAAATACTCTCTAGATTATACTTCAGAATCTGTAACAGCTTGCTTGAAAATTGTACAATGTTACCACACTAGCCGTTAACGTTGAAAACAAATGGAGAAAATAACGTCCTAAAGAATTGAAATAGTATACAATCACGTAATCCACTACTTATGGAGTAAAATATAATGTACTGGCACAAAGTACAAACATTTACACATTTTGTCTAGTTTCAACAGCGCTGCAAACAAAACATGAATAAATCAGGACAACCCTTGGGAAATAAGCAGCTGATCGCAAACAAAAATTCAGCAAAATGTCTGGCATAGAGGTGACATAAAAGTACTTTAGTAGTGAGTGCTTCGTAAGGGATGTAAGTTAGTTTGGAACGGGCCAAGATTCTCCTTTCACACTGCCATTTAACAATTTACCAAGCAGACGACAGAAACTCTCATATTTGCAGTTTATATACAAGGAGTCGTTTTTCCTGTATTATGGAATAATCGTATCTCGTAAACGATAACAAGGAAAGTTTGAATTCATATATTTCTTTATCTAAGCTAAGCATGAAATTAGTGCAGTTTAGATTAAACATATTAAGATCAATGGCTTCGGTACCGACAGCACGTAAAAGTGCTAATGAAACAGTATGGTTGTATATCTCTCTCCACAATCCAAAAGAATGAACTAAAGTAATAGATATCGATTTCATGGGCCTACAAAAAATAAAACACCAAACCTTTTCCTCCTCCGTAGTCCGTTAACTGTCTGTGCTTTGTAGATTCACGTTCTTCGTAAGGTTGTAAGGCCTCACCTTTGTACCGTTAAGTCAACGTAAGACGTTACTATAAAACCGGGATCTGCGTAGGTCGTACTGATGGTCCGCAGCCTGAACTGGCTTGGATTGGATTGCAAGTTACACCAAACCGCCACTTGCCCTAAAGTACAGGCACCAGAAGAGGTTATCTTCTACAGTAACTGTTCGCTATCAAAGACACAACCGCAGGACGAGAGACTCTGTGAACAAGTGAACGCACGCCTTTAAAAGCATGGTCTTGGTTTCTATCAAAGCGGGCGTGACTTAAAAGTAACCGGAACGGAGAACACACATACATACGGTTCCCTTTTTTGTTGACCGACAAACGTGTCACAATGTCAATTATTTACGTCACAGACGTAATACAATAAGGTCTATCTTGGTAGTGCCTGACTATATATGTCATAAGTAACAATATTCATGGTAGTCGTTTTTGTTAAAAACATATTTGCTAATGGAATATTCTTTGGGGTAGAGGGACCGAGACGGTTGTACATATTTATTGTGTGTATTGAATCAGCTGCTTTTTTCTTCCCGGGAACAGCGGGAGCACTTCCGAATACGCACGTGAAAAAGTATAGAGCAGTATATATATACTCCACACAACCTTAATATACGTGACATGTATATAATCATACCTTATACAAAATGTATCGGGTCAGATTGAACAGATACTTCAACGTGTCACGAAAGAATGTTGTAAACTGGCGAAATTTACATTTAAAGATATCTCTTCAAGTTGAAGTTTCATTATAAACTAGAGTTCGGCGACCTCATACCTCCATGAAAATTTAGAGCTTTTGTAAATTTCATGCAAATGAATACCATTTACATAATTTATGTATGGCGATGTTCATCATTGACTAACGTACACATGTCACAATAATGAAATTCCCAATATTAGTCATTATGTGGATTTGCTATTTCTGTATATATTATGCAAATCAGTTCCTCATTTGCATATTTGGTATCTGCTTATCTCTCACCTATCATAAATTACATGTGTTACATTTACTTAAGTTCAGCTATTGAAAACAATGGAATTATACAATTTCCTCACTAATTTTGCAAATTAAGTCCCATTTGCATAAAATGTATATCATTATAAACATCTTTGCCTAAACTACCTGCATGCCAATTACTTTCTATAGTTATCCTCTTTGGAGTGTCTTGACAAAAACACCCCTGCAGTTCCACAATTAAATGTTAGGGGGCTGAAACTTGCCCCACTTTGCCAAAACGTTGAAAGCTAGCTACCGCCCAAATATCAAAACGATATCATGTCCGGTACAAGAGATACATTAAAAAACTGCTATGATAGAATAAACTCATTAATTATGCAAATGTAATCTAATTTTGTATAATTTGTATTTTATCTTGTATCACATTGTCTAAGGAACCTACATTCCAAAAATCATGAAAATCCATTGTTTCCTTCTTGAGTTATCCACTTCAGAAGTTTCTGACAAAAATGCCCCTGCTATCCCAAAACCAGACGCTAGGGAGCCCAAACTTATGTCACTTATTTCTGAGCACAAGAGCTATCTAACACGCAAAAATTAGAACCATGTCTTGTTCAGAACACGAGAGAGCAAAACCGGAAGTGGCGCTGCAGTACCAAGGAAAGTCGCTAGGGGCCCAAAAATCTAATCACTTCTAGTTTTCGTCACACCCCACCAATACACCAAATATGAAACTAATCCATCAAGCCGTTCTTGAGTTATCTTGTTGACAGACAGACAGACACACACACAAACGCAGGGTAAAATATAACCTCCATGACATTTCATGGAGGTAACAACATTATCAAAAATCAAGGTTATAGCATTTTTAATGTAAACCTAGTTTATTAGAAAAGTCGTTGAGACTTTTCGCCTACTGACATGAAGTGATGACAAAAACCTTGCCAATGACGTCTATTTTACGTCATGTATAGAATATTTACGGCGGAAATATGATACAACGGTCCTTAAAATAGTACGTCTTGCATGAAATGTTAACTTGTGAAATAGAAAGATAAAGGATCATTATGATGGTGGTAAATATGTATAGGGTGTGTCGGCCTGACCATTAGGTGCTGTTTGAACTAGTAACATGTGTTGGCGTCAGGTTCTGACGCAATTCCGCAGTCAAGGACGTCTGGCTTGTATGGAAAAAAAATAGTTCTGATTTAGCACGCAGCTGCTAAAAAGCCCAGTCTGGATAGGGTTAAGCCTTGTATCTCCAGACTGGGCTTTTTTGGCATTCCATCGCCTCATACGCCCCCACCCCTTTCGTAATATCGAAAGGGCTCATGGATTATCAACCTTAAATGTCTTAAGATACATGTTATTCAACAGGTAACGCTTAAATCACATGGAAACGGATTGAAAACGTTCACATGAATGTTTTCTGTAAGAAAGTACCATGTAGTGATGAAATCCAAGTCAAAATAGCTAGGCTGGTAATACTTTTCGTCATGATATTGTCAGCCATCTTGGATTTTGACCAATTACGACATTACATTAGCATAGTTTATAAATATTTAATTACAAATGTCACACTAAGATATGTTAGATATTACAAATATGAAAGTGTAGTTTAGCAATAAAATCTTATTAAAATCCCATTGTTTAAACCAAAATTTGTGATTTTTGTAACATAAGCCGTTCAGAAACCCGTTGCCATGGCAACACGAACAATTATAAAGTTACTCTATATGTCTTGAATTGTTGCGAACAATATTCTAGGAGAAGAAAACAAGTTTGGTTGTTGTAGTACAAGCCGTTTGGGAGCAATACGACGTCAAAGTTAGCGCAAGCACTTTTAGCCCCCCCCCCCCCCCCATCCTCAGTCTGGATAGGGTTAAACGCAAACTTGTCTGTCATTTTCTTCAAACCATACAGATTCATTCATATCTTTTTTGGCCATGCCTCTTTTTTTACTAACAAAAACAAAACATTCGTCAAAAAATTAAAGCAGACAATGGAAACATTTTCTTTTGATATTGAGTTTGGGTTATGAATATACAACTGTTGGGTAAGGAGGCCATATAAGTAATGGTGTAAAAATGCTGCTTTCGTGTTTTAGATCAACACAGTTCCCATCTGATTCTACGTTTAAAGCTAGCCAATGGTGCCCCTGTAGTTGTTAAATCATGAGTAAATTCAAGGCGTTTTTTATTATCACGAAAGAACGTACTTTCCGTCTCTCAAATGTTACAATGCAAAATATGTGACTAGTTTCACACGTCTTGTCCATCATTTTACAATTACCACCGCGTGGAACCCATTTTCTGCGTTAAATATCTGGAAACTCGTTGCGAGATTAGAGCTACGGTATTGAATTGCACTAAAGGATAACACTATAATGGTGAGGAATAGCCATTTGGCTACATTAAAAGCAGTGTAAATGATTTCGGGGCATCGTCTTCGGGGTAAGTTGTCCGTGAAAGATTCTATTCAATGCACTTTCTCAATTTTGTTTTTCTAGGTCAGTTTGCAAATGGATTTTTCTCTCAAGTCCTAACTATGTAATCGTCGATCTTGGGAATCTATAGGCCGTATCAACTTTCAGAACGTTTCTTTGATCACACCCTAAGTGTAACGCCCCTGTTCACTCGGTTACACATTATCATGCGGCAGGTTTGTTGGCGGCAGTCTTAATCTATTTAATGTTCTGTCTTTTTGCAGCTATCGAACCTAAACTGTTGCAATTGGTGGGTGATACCAATACTTACAACACTGATATCTTATTGCGTCCCTCAACATCAGGTAGTGTTTTTGTTACCTCCATGAAAAAATGGAGGTATAGTTTTGAGTGTGTCTGTGTGTGTGTTTGTGTGTGTGTTTGTGTGTGTGTCTGTGTGTCCGCATATTTGTAGTCATCATAACTTGAGAACCTCTTGATGGACTACGATGATATTTGGTATGTAGGTAGGGGTTGGGAAGACGAAGGTCAAGGTCAATTTTGGGCCCCCTGGTGTGTGGCCTTGGTACTGCAGCGCAACTTCCGGTTTTGCTATCTCGGTGTTCTGAACATGCTATGGTCAAGATTTTTAAGCATTAGATAGCTCTTGTGCTCAGGAAAAAATTACGTAAGTTTGGGCCCCCTAGCGTCTAGTTTGGGAATAGCAGGGGCATTTTTGTCAAAAACTTCTGACGAGGATAACTCAAGAAGGGAACAACGGATTTTCATCATTTTTGGTATGTAGGTACCTTAGACAATTTTGTACAAGATTAAATACTAATTATGCAAAATAGGAGTACATTTGCATAATTAATGAGGATATTATATCATGGCAGTTTTTTCAATGTATCTCTTGTCCTGGATGTGATATGGTCTTCACATTTGGCTGGTAGATAGCTTGCAGTGTCATGACAAAGTGGGGCAGGTTTCAGCCCCCTAATATTTAATTGCGGAACTGCAGGGGCGTTTTTGTCAAGACATTCTAAAGAGGATAACTGCAGAAAGGATTGATGGATTGGCATCATACTAGACATGCGGGTACCTTAGGCAAATATGTTCATAATGATATACATTTTATGCAAATGAGGACTTAATTTGCATGATTAATGAGGAAATTGTATAATTCCATTGTTTTCAATAACTGGACTTCAATAAATGTAACACATGTTAACTATGATAGGTGGAATATAAGCAGATACCAAATATGGTAATGAGGAACTTATTTGCATAATTTATGTAAAAATTGCAAAAACGCTTTATGATTAATAGTGGGAATTTTATAATGGTGACATGTGTACGCTAGTCAATGATGAACAATACCATGCATAAATTATGTTAATGTGCTAGTCAATTGCATGAAATTTACGAAAGCTCTAAATTTTCATGGAGGTATGAGGTCGCCGAACTCTAGTTTGCTAGTAGTGGTGTGTGTCCACAATTGCTACACACTGTGCCTTTAGATGCCACGTACTCCGCGGAAACTATACTACAAAGGTACCAGAAAGCTATCAAATAAAAGAAAGGTGTTCTTCGTGCACCTCTGTGGTATACCTTTATAGTTTACTTATCACGCACGGCTTCAAGATTATTGCATATTGATGATGGACCTGAGCAAAAAAAAAAAAAATTATCAACAAATATTCACCACAAGTGATACATTAATGACATATTGTCTACAAAACCCCGTATGGAATTATTTATATTAGATTAAACCTACATCAACAAATATTTACATATGTTTGGAACCAGTCGTTTTTTAAGTATTTGAGAACAAAACTGTTTGTGTCTGATGTTTTCTGGATAAGTTGAAAATTCGCTTAAACATAAACTATGTAAAAAAAATATTTCTACGTAGACGTCTTAATTCAACTGCACCAACGCAAGCTTTGGGAATAGTCCTTCTCAAGAATTTACAATGAGACGCAATGTGTCAACGACCTGAATCTCCTACAACCTAAGCAATGGTTCATTCCGAACGCATCAGCGACGAAACTCGTAAAATGTTGCAAAATGACGAATGTGACTGCCCGCAGCAAACACACCCACGGCCGTTTTACCTCATTATTACTGGCGCTGCTGTACCGTGCAACACCCAACACACTGTAGTCTAGATACCAGACCGTTTCCATGGCTACACAGGCCAGTCACAGCCTCCAAGGAAACTTTACAACAGACAATAGTTGAGATTAACCCCAAGATGTCCGAGTAGGGCAATGTGTAAACAGTAGGAGCGAGACGTGATATGTCCCTACCCCAGCTGAAGGAATCGGTGTTGCCGTGCCCTTGCCGCTTGGTCTGGAACTTCCGTTCGGTACCTATACTATAGCTATAGTCAGCGCATCTAGAGGATAGTGAGCTTCCTGGCTGTAACTAGAAGCAGGAAATATCTTTAAGATGAATGGTTACTATTTCTTAAACGTTAATGGGCTCGTGGTACCCCCTCTAACACGGAACCTCCGTTTTATGTCCATTCCTAAAACTTTAAACATGAAGCCTCAACCTAGAATCCCTTCCCAGGATCGAACCGGGGTATCCCTGTTACAAACTAATTGGATCCAGGAGCTCAACTGTGAGACTTATACCACGACCGCGGGATCCGGCATCCAGGCTAAATACTTTGCGGTACCCATATAGCCTTTCACCATGATTGTTTGACATGAACAGATTGGAGATAACAGGAAAACTGACATTGATAAACAAGTTCTGCTCAGTCGCCGCAGAAGATGAGTCTGGCTGAGTATCGGTAATTTTTTTTTGCTCTGCATTTTGACGTGAGATAGAGATGTCAAAATGCATTGATCCTAAAGTATCCTTTGACTGTCCTATCTTTACGTGTAATCAGCAAAATCATTCATTTTAACAGCTGGCACATCTATATACGTTTATTGAAAATAACGATGTAATAAAATGAAATGGGAGGCGAAGATAATAATGACAGATTACATACTAGTGAAGTGGACAAATGTGTATCTTGACAATTTCCAGCCATACAAAGCGGATTAAACTCTAAAGAACCACGCCAAAGGTTCTCTGAAAGAAATCAGCGGCAATCTGCTAGACATCGGTAGAATAACAAGAATGAATTACTCCGTACTTCCGAAATCTAACCAAATGTAGTTTCGTAACCAAATGTAGTTTCATACAGTTCTTCGTTATGAAGCATTCAAAACTGTTACAGATAAGCTGACGCTGAAAGGCTTTGGAATAGGTACAGCCATCTGTCATGGATGGTTCTGTAGTAACCTGACTAAATCACGCTTCTAACAGTATAATCCACTGGTAAGGCCCTTAATTAAATAGAGGCAGGTAGAGGCTCCATAGAGCGCTTGAAAATAAGAGCTTTTGTTACATAGAGTACGTAAAGCAAGCAGCTTTAACTGTTAGCGCATTCTTTTGATTGCTCAGATGAATGCATACACGGCCAGCTAGTTTGAATTTATGTTTTTTACAGTTAACTGGTAAATATAGTTCATAAAAATCTGGGCGCAGTTACCGTGAAGAAAAGTGCTACTAAATCATAATGAAGCTCCTCGGAACAATATGACAAAGAAAAGTACCTCGTTGTTGGGAGCAGTGCAAATATCTATGACTGGTAGAAAACAGACGTATAAACTCACATGCCGAGTTGCAGTATCCTATAAAATCCATGCCATTACGTGCGGAATCCTGATGAAACTATGATTATTGCTGCAAGGAGCCGGCGCACATGATATTGACCCTGCCCGTGCACTTGGTTCCAAAAGGTGACGATACCTTGATGCCAGGATGAGGCGAAGTCACGAAGCTTCATCAATCACTCCAGTAGACGGATTGATCTTGGAAGTCGTTAAACTCTTGCTGAAGACTAAATGTTCGCCGTTTTACAACGTTGTGAAACGCACAGTTGAGCGGATATGGTCATTCCAGAGGAAGAATTGCTAAAAGAATTCTTACGCGGAAATAGCCCCTTCATATCGGTACGTTATTATTCTGACCGACAAGGTGGGGTGGATGGATGAGACTGCTAGCCCACAGTTTTTCTTCGTGACAAATTCGTATTATATGTAAACCTAAAAAACGGTCTCAAGCAGAAATAGCGGAATTTGTATTTGTGTCTGTGTATGTGATTTGATCACCTTGTACTAACTCAAGTAAGTGGCCCGAGCTTGGAAGCAAAAAGCATTATAATCTCTATTATATTCGTATTACATATGTACAGCAAATATGAAAAACGGTCTCAAGCAAACTTGTTGACATTTGTGTCGTCTCCTTGATATTTTGCCGTCTCCTTATGACTAGTTTTGAAATCCATAGATATTAAGTCATCATGAAGTCTGTAATAATATCAAGTCTTAATTTGTATAGATGATTACGTTCTTGATTTCTCTCCATCTCAGTTAATTTTTTGGTCACCGAATACCCTTTCCATATCAACCACCGGGGCGTATGTCAGAAAACGTTCAGACAAGATTATGCAGCATTCCTACGTGGTAACATCTACTAGTACAGCTCCTCCAGGGTACCCAATTCTGCCACTCTGAAAAGATACGTCCAAACTAGGGCTGTGTACCGGTTTTACTTCTCAGACCGGTCCAGAAAACCCGGAATTGTTTGTAATTTTGAGTATCACCAATTCGTAAACAATCAGGTTCAGGTTCGGACGTCAACCAGGACCTGATCCTCTGGACCTGGGCCGTACCTTTACCTGAAGTTTCTGTACCGATACCCACCCCTAGTCCGAACAGATCTCTAAGCCAACGTCCCCCAGTATATGCTATATCTAAACTTTGCATACTTGGGGGTTCTTAACTAGAGACATATGAAACTTACTATTTTTTTTTTAAAGTAGTGGATATTTCTTACCCAGCGGATTATTGTTAATAGATGTTACACACTGCTAATACCTAATTCTATCCTGATATTCTGGTAGGTATTAGAGTTACTGCCATGCTCAGAGAGGACCGCGCGGGAGCTCCGGTAACCTGATACCCTCCCGTAGAGTGGGATGGTGCACAATTTCAGCCGACTACGTACAGGTACCGTGGCAGCTGTTTTATCAGTCAGTGTTACACATCACATAAGCCATGTATCTGCTTGGCGATGATTCAATTAGCACTGGCCCTTAAATGCCTAACGACATCGATGACCTGTTCCACAATACCGAGAACATAGGGGTGATTTTTGAAATATTTCATTACATTGTACTTTAAATTTACGAACAGCTAAGGTGAAAATAAAGCAACATATATCATCGCGCAGCTTCTAATAGTCGACATGCAAAGCTAATCTTGCAAATGCAGCAAAGTCATATAGAGAAACAACTGCGAACACTTCGGTATCCAATACAACTTTAATACTTCTCCTTCATCAGGTGATCTTCTTTCCGATGCAATGATCATGATCCACTCAAATCCCCCCTTTTGTAGAAAATAGGCCCTTTGAAGTGGTTACATGTTGTATGGTGGAACAACCTATCCTCGGTGTAAGTATTATGTAACGGTTTTGTTTAAACCCTAATATATGGATCTGTAACTTGTGCAGCTTTGACCTGACCTATCATGACGTCCTGCTGTGAGACATTTAGCGCAAGTGGATGATCCAATTTAACACTGTACAGATCACGTCTGATAGGACAGTGTCTGTCTAATGCAAACCAATCAATGGTAGCAATGGAATCATCTAAAAGCCAGTTTGCATCACGAGAGAAGCAATTGCCTGTGAGTAGGGAAGTGTAAAGTGCCAAGATGCATCTTACGGTCGACTGACGTTACCGTAATCGAACAGAAAGGTTCCGGGCCACCTGGCCTGGTTTTTCCCGTCAAGGATTGCGTCACTCTACATCAAGTCGTATTTATTTGGAATGATTCGTTACCTTCGTGAAAATGGGGGTATTGTGTTGGTTTGTATCAGCCGTTGTGTGGTGCAGAGTGCAATCCTATCAAAGTCTGTGGCGAAAATGATGCAAAATGATACTTGGAGAATTAGTGTATATACCATTACGGGAGTTCGAAAGTTCTAACACCCTTGCGACGTATTTAGAGCATATGTCTTGTTGAATAACAGTTACTGAATGATGCATACAATGCGTTGAATGATCACTTCCTGGCACTATATATTATCGTGACTAGCTTTGTTCGCATACTATCTACTCACAATAAAACAATAGCTACTTACACATTCTGGTTCCATTTTTTAAACAAATCTATTGAAAGCGAAGTGATGCACATAAGAATATGCTAGGAATATACATATCAATTCAATCATGATATATGCAACAAAGTGATATCCATACCCATCACATCATCCATAACCATCATATCATCCATAACCATCATATCATTCTGCATTATTCGAAGTTTGAATGCATTGTAAAATGTCATAATTTCTAATGAAAATATATTGATGCGTATGATTTTATTTCTACATCTCATTTTTTACATAAAATATTTCATGTCAAATTTTGCGTTACACTGTTCGGAAAAATTTTGCTCTTGTATTTGCTGATATAGAATAGTTAAGTAATGCTACATAGTTGCTGAATTTGTCTGAATCAATGTGCCGACCTTCTCTAACGTATATGAAGGCCTTTGACACAAGAGCATTGATGCTTTCGGAACCCGGGGACATTCTATGCCAAACCCGTTAACTGTTAATGGCTATCGTACCTGCCTAAAGGCCAAGATTCTTCAAAAGCGGCGTTTGGTCTGCAACTCATTCGTTACTGTCACACTGATGGCTTTGAACTTGCCCTCGTTATCGGTTTAAAATTGACATCTTCAGTTCAGTTTATAATCCTGTGCTTCAGTTGCTTCTGTACTCAATTTTCATCTATTTCTTCTCAATCTTACTAGTCTTAAAGGACACTTATACCATTAGCAAGCTGTTACCATCCTTGGATATACGTTTAACGCTATTGTTGTAGCTGTAGCGCCCCTTGCGATGTCAAGGAATAAGTGCAGTTGATTGATCCTGACTGGCGGGTCATCCAGTGACGGATATAGATCGAATTTTGTCGGTAGCTGTCAAAATTTTTTATATACATATATACTTTTTGCATACAACCAGAATATACTTTGATAAAGTTAGCAAATCTCTTTAAGGAAGGCTTTTTGCATCCGTTTTGTAGAAAAATGACAAACTTATGAAACAAGCAAATATGATGTTGTGTCAAGCTGGATATAATGTGTGAACCAAGCAGTTGTCCAAACGTCCAAACGTGTTTTATTTATGTCTTCGAGAACTTTACCTTTGATATATTACCCAAAATACATTTTGCACCGCTCATGCGGTTAGAACTCGTCTTACTATCGGCAAAGAAACATGTGATTTCTTATATGTACGTACCTTGACTGACTGAATGGAACACACAATCTGTTGCTGTATTTGGCACAGAATCTAAACTGGACACCACACACAGCCGTGCAGATGATGTGCAAACGCCTTTTGTCGAGCAGTACGCAAACTCACCCACAGATGAGTTGATTTTTCATATTTAGTTTTACCACATTTGTGGAGGGATTGACATAACAGGTGACTATCACCTTTGCAAGATGCCGACCCGGAGAAAAAACTGTAAGGTTTGATCCACTCACACCGGGAAGGAACCCTATAACTACTGCCACTGAACCATGAATGAATTAATATCATATCTTATCTAATAGAAGGCGAAAGAATCAGCATACAGATAAACTCATTTTAGGGATATGTTGACTCTTTTTGAAAATATAACCAACTGAGTACAATACCTTTGATTTTACGGAGGTGAACAAAGTTCCGCCTTGTCTAAAATCAGAGCAAGTATTCTACCAGGAGACATGGCCAACTCCTGTTGGACTCGTGGTAAAACCAATCCGTCTGGTAAGGAAATGTCATCATATACCATCAGTAATTGCAACGTTTGATCGACATTTCCGCCAGCACATTTGGGGAAACACATTTACACCATGGTTGATGTTTATCTCTGCGTTAAGTATGGCTGGACAGGATATTGGATTTTCTTCCTGTCTTCGATTTACATTGTAACAACTTCTCTTCTTTTCTTATTACATTTTATTGATCTATATCATCTGTCTTGCGCTATGTGGAAGTAAGATTTTATGACGAGGGATCTGTTTGACACAGAAGACATACGCTATAAATCTTAAAGGAAATGTAGATATCTTCCACCGCAATAATATGCCATGATAGATAACGCAAGCAGTAAGGTTCGATCTGGTAGCTCCTCGTGAAGATTGGGGTCATGATGTCCAATAGTCTCCAAAGGTAGAAGTAAGGGGAGGGGGCACATTGGTTCTTTGGGCTTAACTTTTGCCAGAGAGAGCTGATAGACGGATGGAACTATTAGTTAGTAATAAAGACGAAGTCAGATTCATTTGATGTCTATTGACAATTCTTTGATTGTAAAACATATCTGTTTCCACATATCACCATCATGAAGTAGCGAAAAAAGTCTAATTTAATTAGTGGAGTAAGATTATTGTGTTGTTTGACATGGTATAATATTTTCCATGTATCTGTCAAATATTCTTTTGCTGCGACCTGTAGTTTACACATAGTACAATAAGGTCTTCGTTGATTTATCAAAGCTAAATGTACTATGTCTGTTAAATCTAATTACAAATTAAATGTTTGATCGCAAACAGCTTATTATGAGACAGCAGCCTAACTAGTTGTTGTTGTTGCATATTTTCATGTATTTGTGATGTTGTCGCAGAATCGGAGCGTATGTGTAATAAGCTCTTGAAGGTGCACAAGGACAGATTGCATACGTCTGAGCTACTTAGTTTTACCTCCGAGTCGATCTTGGTGAATCTAAGCCAGCTAGAGAAAAATATATCATTTTGGATCTTATCACCCTTGTGATGAATGAACGATGTTCCAAATGGCCCCTTTTCTGCTAGACAGCGATGACTAAGAGATATTAGAGCGAACAAACTTATATTTGTGTGATCCTTGATTTCATAATTGGGAATGATGAACAATCCAGTTCAATATGGTTTGAAAGATAATCGACGCACAAAACCGCAAAACGATAAATGTTTTATCTATGTCATTTCTTCAGTGATATGACAATGTTTGGTCGCTCACCGGTCGCATCCATCATTGTCATAATAGCACATCGCGTATAGGTGATCCTAGGTATTAAACGTGCAAAGTTTTGATGAAATGCCACTGACAAAGTACTCAATATCCCCCATCGTTTGCTGGTAATTGTGATATACGCATATATCCACTAGGCTGGGGGGAATTGGTACGTATTTGAATTATTGAATTACAGTAATGCCATTGAGTCACCCTACCATTAGTATGCTTAAAGCTACTATACATCTCGAGGAAACCAGACACAATGTTTGGTTAAAACGTATCATCGATCACAAATATGCACATTGTCAATGTACAATGAATTTTTTTCTACGAGTAGACTTATCCCAAACATATATTCCATCTCTTCGTGGTCGAAGCTTATATCAAAAGCAAGCACTAGAGTAGTGACCTCGCAGCGACCGAACGAATTAAAGGAGCACTCAACAAATTCTGTAGGTAGAAAAAAAATATCAATTTTATACTTTGTGCGTTCTGGGGTCTTTTCAACTTGCATGCTCTTAGATGGTTTTGCATAACAAGGGTAACACAAATCTAGTCGATAATAGTTGCTGACCGTCCAAAACAATAACAGTTTCACACGTACAATAGAGGAAATAAATGTAACTTGATTTCGGTAGTCAACATGCCCGGAAATGCTTTGCTAAATGCGCGATGTCATAAATCATTGAAAAAGTTTGTGTCTTGATAAATGATGCCCTATAATCGTCCAGTCTTAGGTGTAGAATTCTTGCCACTAAAGTAGAATGGTAGCCAGATAAAAAGTATCAACATTGTGCTGCGAGGATACAGATATCGCTCTGACCCCCATCATATGTTTATACCAAACAGATAAATGTCGAATGAAGCAAATGGCCCGTATCTGTTACTCCCCCGCCCTCTTCCGCTGTACAATTCCACACCCGATCGAACGCCCGGGCGAAAAGGGCACGCACACTTGCGAGGGCGTTTTTCCAATATCGCAGACTCGGCACCAGGGAATGTGATTGATAATTTTTCATTTCCCCAAATACTCCGGCATGAAATGGACGACATGCTACTCACGTGTGCATGACCGACCCGTACACACGCGCAATTAAGCAGGGAAGAAGAGACATATTAAACCGTCATGGTACGGCCCCTCACAGGAAACAGACCCCTGGTCTGGAGTCGAGAAGGGCAAAACGCAGGAAGATCTGAATTTGATTGTACAAGTCGCCATAAAGTAACGCTTTGTAGAGAACTGGCAATGTGCCATATTGCGATCACGTTAGAATTTCTAGACTTAGCTGTTCTATGCGATGGTAGAATTATGTAATTACAGCTATAATTTCTTTTTAAATGAACACATGGTATAATGTTGACATTTTCTCACTGAACATTCAGACAAGCCAAACACATGACATTTTGTTTTACGCTGCCTACGTAGTATTCAGAGAGGTTATTGGGTAAAAACAACTCTCCCAAATAAACTGGCATAAAAACGTTTTCAAGCAGCCCCTTTTTTGACTATTTCACTGACAGTTTCGTATTTTTAGGAAAGTATGCTATTAAATGATCTATATTAGTGAAGTGTATAAACATTCTTTTCGAATATAGTTAAAGTTAAACCCTTTCCTGCGCCTGATGGCGCATAGGACGGCGCCCATCTCTGTTTCCTTAGCCCTGAGCCACACAACGCAATCACTACAGGAGGGGGCTAGTCCACTGGTAGTGGTGTGTGTTTAACTTCCATACTCTTTCCCGAATGCTGAGTTCTAAGCAGAGAAAGCAGCATGTACAATTTTTAAAGTCTTTGATATGACTCGGCCGGGGATCAAACTCACGACCTACCGAATCAGTGCAAGGCGAACACTCTACCCACTCGGCCATTACACCGGTTTGAATACAGTTACTGATTAAATACTTGTCAATACTTACTTCAAGTAAATTCTATCATTCTCTATCTTCTCTTGAAATGTTTACATAGGTCTTATGTGCTATGACCGTATACTTTCGTTTATATCCATATTTACGTCTCTTGACGCGAATCAACGAGGCATTTGGGAAAACGCTAATATTAGGTAGTTAGGGTGACGAACGCCTTCCGTGATATGCCGTATGGGAAACGATGTATTTTGGCATTTCAAATAACTCAGGATCTAAGAATATATTTTGGAAGAAGCTAAAGCGTCATATTGCATGCTAACGTAAGAGTCAACAGTAAGGTCTAAATGGACAGTTGAAGTAGATAATAAGCAAGCAAAATATCATATTTTGCAGTTTGAATACCATACGCTGCTCTCCATTCTTAAGATCTGTGATTGTTGTTTTAACTTTAAGAAGGGACGAGGGAGCTTGGTGTTACTAACATCAATACCAAACATATTGAGCTTTCCTTCTGCCTTCTTATCCGGACTTTCACCATGGATACAGGTATTTTCTAACCCTCAAATTCATTCAAAAATCTATTACAGCACTGTTGTTGTGTTTTTAAGAACAAAAATCCAAACCCAAGTATTGTTACCCGGGTAATGCATTATTTCATCGCATGAACACTTAAAGTGTTGCAGAAAAAAATCAAAGGCATTAATCAAGGACTTGAACGAGTACAACTTACACTCTAAAGTGGTTTCTATGAATCTGATGATTGTAAACAGTAAATGCAGCTGCATGATTAACTTCTAGTTCTTCAAACTGAGCCCCTTTTTAAACTTGAAATGAATATTTCATTATCTCACAACAATCTTTAAACTGATTACTTGTCACATCTGTTGTGGAGATTTCTTACACATCTCTACACATAGTTAACATCTTTTGACTACGGTAACCTAATCCAGTCGCAAGAAAACACACTTAATCGTAATACGATCTAAAGACGTATAATCTCTGTGATAGAAGATGGGCTGTGGCAGGGCTGTTCGTCCCAAAGTAAGACGTATCAATTATAATGACCGATCGGTAGAAGAAAGATTAGACCATAGCTCAGAGAGCGAGAAGATTAGATTTCGCCTGCTACCAGAAAAATCAATGATCCAAACATCTTTCCACCGACAATATCGGATGCCCCCTGACACCTGCTGGTCGGACAGGTAAATCCGTAAGCTTCAGTTGATCCGGTTTTAATTTTGTCTGCGGGCGGAGAACATTACTGTAGAGTGTATTGAAAGCGGGAAAAATCCGTCAATGACAGGTTCTTATACATTGTTATGTCTCAGATATAGAGGCGACGCTTGTTGACTTTTTCTTTGCTATTCAAGCCGCATCTTCACATTCATCGTTGGGTGGAATACATGTAGGTCTTGGAGAAATGTGCTGTTATGTTAAACGTATTCAATTACATGCAGAATGTATTGGAAAGTCACAGCAGTTTGAAAGAGTTGTACGTGTACATGTGGACCTTCTACTTTTAACCGCGTGGTCTTGTAAAAGGATTCATTCGTGACCTGGGTGTTTGGCATGAATAGATAACATGGCCAGATGCGCGCGGGCGGAAAGATGCCATTGTTTCCCATAAAACTGCCAAAGTTTTGAAAAATTGTTTCTCTGGTATTTTCTTATTAAGATATGTTTCTATTTTCACAAATCGTTGTAGACTTAATGGTTAGAGTAGGGTAATTGTTTTACCCATTAGTTTTCTGATGTACTTACGATTGATAAAAAAAAATCTCCTCGGAACGCACCACTGTACCGACTAAGGCCAGCATGAGCGGAATTGTAGTAAAACTTGTTGTGTAAAACCTGATTAATGTATACTATTAGTCAGCATCGATGCATGGTAATCGATAATTGATACCATGCTTAAAGTACACAAGAGAACTTGGCCGTGGATTCCATTTCATTTCATTTTGATATTCTATGTAGCGGTGTTTTAGGTGCAGGATGGGCTAAAGTGTGTCAGACCATTGCATGGCGCTACGATTCGACTGCTCTTGGCTGTAAATATCTCTGTATGGGTGTGACTGCTGGGAAGGAGACTTACTTTGATCATCTCCTGTAGCCAATACACACATCATGCCACAATGCTAGCGTTGCCAGTTTTGTATCTGTGTAAGGTAGTTCTTAAGTTTTGGCAGTATTTTCTAAGGACCGTTTCTACAAAGTAAACCCTTTTGCATTTAGTTTCAGGGAAGATGTCATCCATAAATTCAAATCAGTATGGCCTTACACGTTTGGCATTGAGCTTCAAGATTGGAACTGTTTGCACCATGTGCATCTGCAATCTTTATAAAGAAATATATGGAAAAGCATGATAAATGGCTGCCATATAATAAATTCATCTCCCGCGGAAATAACAAAAATGAATGGAATAAGCACAACGTAGGCAAGAAATCACTCTATGAAAAAAATACATAGAATCTAGCGCTGAATTGGCATCAGATAAAAACATTTAGTGATACGTTCAAGTTTTCGAACTCTCTCCTTATCTGTGAGCAGTCAATTTGAATAGTTCAAACAAATTCGATTCTTTACAGATACTTTTGAACGACTTTGTTCATGTACGGAGTCGCCATTGCCGCTTGTCAAGCTTTTGATGAATGGTTTTACGCGATGCGATATTAACGTGGTTTAATATATCAGGTTTGAGGGATCACTTTTGACACTTGCGTATCTGCCCATGCTGTTGTGGCAATAAGTCATAATTGTTCATAATCAAATCAAACCGACAGATGCACAGCAGAAGGACTAATTATAATAACAAAAAATATGATATTCGTATAAATGTTATATTGTCATCGATTTCAATGATATTTTTGCTGCTCATAATGTATTGAGCGAGACCTATGCTGTCTTAGATGTGAAGGTTGCAATTGAATTGTTTATTATGATTTAGAAGACTCAATAGGCTCAATATCAAAATGTGTTCCTGCCTAGTGCATACTAAAAAGGGTTCATTAATACCAATCTCCCATGCTTTAGAACACTAGCAAGACTGATATTGCGTAGGGAAAATGTCAAATCATTTAAAACTTAAGCAAATGTCTAGGGCGAATCATCTTTGAAATATACTTTAAATCTTAATTACATGCAAAGTATATCAAGCAGAATTCTTTGCACACAAAGACCCATTGAGCAAGTAACAACACCTTCCTTTTTCTCAGTCTTTACCATTTACTTGTAGCTGAGTGGTTCCTAACCAGATCTCTTTAACGCTCGTACATTTGTATCGATATCTACCTTTGCGTGTTTTTTGTCCTTGCATTTACAAGATAATACATTAAGATAAATGATCCAAAATCTTTACGAACCTGCCCAGTAATTTTCTGTCCCCAGGCTGATCGACGACGGTCACTTCTTTGTAGTACGGCAGGTAAACGGCAAAAGATCCCCAAATGTTCTACCATAGAAAAGTAGTAAGAAGATGAGATGGTAGCAATCCTGAAGCACCCTCCAACACGGATCGCAGCTCCAATAACCCCTATAACAATCTTACCCCTCCGCCTTCAACCAGTAGCCAATCAGAAGGCGCTACTCAGCTGCATTTTACCTACCAAATTCTATCAACGTTATCCTTAGTAGGAGGGGGGGTCGGCTTTGGTTTCAGATTTTGCTTGTGTCTAAAAGATAATGCAAATTACCAATAGCAATGTCATATCAGTCGAATACTAAATGTATAAACATTTCATTCAATTTCTACTTATTAAGATGTATAGAGTATTATCTGTAAGATGTAATACCCCTCACACGCCCCATTGTTCTTAGGTCATCCGCTTTATTTTTTCATTGCACGCAAAATGAAAATAAGAAAAGAATTATCCACCTTCAGTTCTGTTCGAAACCTATTACTTTATTTGAGTCGGCGTTCTTAAAGGTATGCCGATAAAATAGACTAATGTCTAAAGAAATTCGTTTGTTATTATTGTATCACTTTCTTGTTTTAATTCGAATATACATGGGATGATTTCAAGAAAATGGCCCTTCCCGTGGAAATAAATCATCATGTTATCAAATATGTAAGGTGTCTTTTTGTAAGGTACATGATCCCCACACGCTAATTATGAAATAGCTGGGGGGAATGCATAGCAGAGTCATAAAAGCCAATGATATCCCAATAGTTCTGTTCCACAATTAGTGTGTGGTCCTCTGAGCTTTCTAAACACTTCTACGGTTGGTTAGTGACCTGACCCAATCCACATTCTCCATGCATCAACGTAATTTATCTCTAGGACTCTCGGGAATCGGGACAAAAAAGTAATTCACGCAATCTCTTCACAAACACATTTTGCCCTGTCCTGCATATCATCAGAATGTATTGCCTGGAGTGAGGATGTACGCAAAAGTACGCATCATTACGTAGGTGAAAACAAAACCCAGGGAGATAACATGAAATGGGAACGACATGATACTCCGCTGGTAGCTGAGAAGTACCCACTAGTCTGGCTGGCATAGATTCCATATACCTGTCCCGAGAGGAAAGTTAGCTGCGAGGAATGGAATTGAGGTTTCCGACAGTAATTGAATTGTTTATTCCGCAGCTTTCCGGGGTCGTAAGGCCGGCGCGTTAGGCCTTATAGGCTCTTAATATTGATGATCTGGGATGTGGTGGGTCTCCACTAAATGTTCCCCCAAGTTATTGCAACATCGGAAGACATAGATTAAACTTCTAAAAAAAGCACAGCTCTGTGCTGCAAGGTTTATGTAACTGATAAATAGTACTATAACTAGGGAATTCCGTATAAGTAGAACGAATAAGGACCTTCCTGTCCTTGCTTTAGATAGATCACTTTTATTATATCTTTAGGGGACGGATTAAAATTCAGAGAAGATGGACAGCAGCTTGCAGTGCCGGACGGCCCCGTCGTCATTTATTACGCACCTGTGACATGATGCAGCCTAGCAGCATTACACAAGGGGTTTGTCAGATTATGTAACTCTGACAGAAATAACGTCCTCGATTCGTTAGTTCTGTTCACCAAAGTGTTGGTGAAATATATCGTTTATTTGCAAATACATGCCCGAGGGCTAATATATATAATATAAAAAGCACATACACGAGTAGTACGGAGTACGGAGTGATAATATGCGATGTTGACAGATTGTATATTCTATTCATCTCTTGGTACTAACTAAAAAGTAAAGTACTGGCTGACTTCTGTTAGTTTTGACTTCTTTGGCAGCGGAAGACGAATTTTCTGACTTCTTGAGGGGCTCCGTAATTTCCGGTGGTTCTAACTCTAATGTTCTTGTAGACTGATTGCAGGCCCAGGGATTTTGAAATTTTCCTCTTTTTAAAAGTAATATCAATGGCCTGGCTAGGCCAGGTGCCTGGGCCTTCTGTGACAGTTAGCCATGGGCCACACGCATCCCCTTTCAATGTGACCTCTATCGAGGTCAAATCGAGAGAAAAAAAGCCTGAGCTAGAGGGTTTAGCATCTACCCTCGGCGCTACACTGGTACCACAGACTTCTTTGCTCTCGGGTGATGGCTGGTGTCTTGTGATCACGCATACCTGGGGAAGACAGAATATACGGTCGGTATGGAGTCAGAAGGAAGTTTCTTTCATCCGGGATGGATGGATGGTGCCTTGCTTTTTACATATGAATTTTAGTTGGAGCAGACAGTGCAAGGATATATAGTCAGAGGGCTTTATAAATGTTTTAGTTATTTAGTCTATGTTTCTTTCATATCGAGCCTGAAAATGTCATAAAATCTCGAATAATCTGGTTAATTGTGACGATTTTCGAGATGAAGTAGCATTAAATAGAATAAAAATAATGGATAAACTCGGAACAATCAGTACTGAAAGCTCACCCCTTCTGTTGTTGTATGTGGTCTTTCCAGATCTGTTAAACATGAACGTTAGGTTTCCCAAAAAAACTTTATGTCGGTAAATTCCTTAATGGGTCACCTGTAGCCTGATTAACATCGCGCCCCTAGCGGCGGGCCCTACGATTGGCGCCCTTTTCGGGGGGGGGGGGGGGGGGGGGTGTTAACTCCAGCCAGGGACAGCTTGTGTCAACACAAGCTAGGTCACCTGGTGACAAAAACACTGGAACCTAAACAAATACCCGAAAACAAATAGGCAGTAAGGAGTAATGGCACCGATGTGTAAAACAAAAACGAGCAAAAGAAATAAGTGTTGGAGAAGGGATTTTTAGAAAATCATTCTAATTACTTGGCTTAAAACAATTCTAAGCTATTCAGACCGGGCTTCTTGGGAAATCTGGGCTAGATAGAGGGTGCAAGCTAATAACTATTTAGTCTCGTTTGATACACCATTCGCTTTATTGCAGCGCCACCTAGCAATGGAGAGTAGAACTGACTTGAGCAAAAGTTCTCCCAGAAAGACATATCATGCAGGCCACAGAGCTACCGCAAGGGAGCCTCGTGCACTTATAGGGTGCATTCAAAGACAACACCTAGACCGTACTACAATATGATAACAAAACTTCAGCATCTTACGGCAACAACCGTCATTCCAACCCCATACTACTGGTTTTTGTCGAATTTCGTCTGCTAATAAGTAGTAGAATAACAACCGAAGAGGGTAGGTGAGCCAAGTAACATCTCTGTTGCAGTGGCATCATCTGGAAATCATGCAACACTCTGTTTTGAAGTTATAAAGTGGGGTGGTGGATAAAAACATGGTCTTGATAAGGTTAATGCTATTTGTGTCATGACGCAGGAATAAAGAATAGAACTAAATGAAGAAATAAGGGTCTGAAGGAAGGAAGGGGGGAGGAAGGAAAGCAGCTTCACCTTCGTGTGTGAGATTTGTGCACCAAGCCCTAATGGGCTGATAAGATAACTGAAGTAAGTAAACTAATTGTATGTTAGTTACAACGTCATAAGCATTGACGTTTTAGATCGTCAAAGGGCGTTTCTCTGACAGATGGCTGGCTGTTTGTTTGCGTGGTGAATGGTCGGAAAACATGCGGTGATAAAGACAAAAGAAATGCACAATTCAACTATTGATCCTGGGTAGGTTACTCAATAAGAAAGTCAGGAAATATTGTTTGCAATCAGCATGTGTTGCAAGGAACAAAAGCATGCGACCTACTTTGTCTCTAATTTGGCACATCTGGCACTTAAAGCTCAGGGAAATCCAATATTTTTCTCAATCTTATCATTCAGTTCAGATGGGTTGCATTTCCTGGTAAAACCACAAGCATTACGGTACTCCACTAGTGAAGATGGCGTACCCAGGTCGGATCATAATTCATGGAATTACCGTCTCATGCATTTTACTTGGAATATGTCTCGGTAAGTAAAATTTCTATTATTTACCAGTTTTAAGTGCAATTCTCGATATACATTTAGTAACTTGTTTCAAGAGAAAAACTAAAAAAATACCTCCAATATTTAGGTCGAACCAAAGAATGAGGAAACATTTCTACATTACATCGTATTCGTGACGATCGTCAGTCTAGCAGCAATTCACTAGTTGTTAAAAGTTGCCATACCCTATGATTCTAGTACGTGTTTAAGGTTTGTGCTTCTTGTTGGCTTATTTTTGTCTTTTACAGTTTACATCGTTATCATAAAATATGAAATCAAGTGTTACACAAATCCTATTTTGGTCAGTTAGTGATCGCCGTGGAGTGGAAAGGGGGCCTTCGTATGTTTCCTTGTTAACTGCTGCTTGCATTTATTTTGCAATATCTGCATTGACCGCTGCACATTTAGGTCTTCCAGTCGCTTATCTTTAGAAAAAAGTATGCCTTATAAACACATGTACACATAGGAGAAATTGGGAAATGTTCATACTCATGGCTATAGTTAGAGCACTTATATGTCCTTTTCGTAAAGAATTGTAACCTAGTACTACTATAACGCTTTCTTCAACTTCTTCCAGTTGACGCCGAATGGTTGGAAGTATTTTCCACCGTGAAAGGAACGGGGCAGACCGTTTACGATGCCTGGAGTGCTGGTCCTGACGATCAGGTCCTCCACAATAAGTGCCCAGTCGTGGAGCATTGGGGATCACTCAACATACAACAGGCAATTACTTGTTTCTTCTACACTATTTTGGCTGTATAGCTTGGCGTTTTAATTAAGGTGAAAGTATTTCGATGGACCTACGTCACATTTCAGAACTGGGCACCGGCCGGGTAGCTTTAGGGAACAAAATGTATGATATAAAAGACACCAAACTACACAAGACGTAAATAAGAGAGTAGTCGTGGGCATTATTTGTGTATATGTTTAAGTACCCATTCTAATTTTCTTTGTTCCCGCAAACAGCCCAGCCCCAATTTCGAAATGTGACGTTCCCATGACTACCATAGATTTTCTATTTTTTGGTAAATGGCTCCGTTCCACTTCGACCACGCTGCGACCGATAAGCGGTCGAAGAGTTCACAAACCGCCCAGTTTGTTCGCTCAACAGTCACGGTCTAGAGTAAAAGGCTGCGGAACTTTAAAACTATACTGATATGTGATAATCCCTACAATGTAAATATAGAACAGTGGACATAAAATAAGGCCAATTATTTCACAGAATTCGAAGAATGTTGATACCATTAGACTACTTTGGTGTTTTACTAACATATTGCTGTTCAAGCCTTAGAGGTCGTATATTGCATTATACAATGTGTAATAAAGTGATCATCATTATTGACAAATAATTACAGACTTGTAATGGAACTAAAGGCTAATCGATTGGATCGCAATATCTTAGTCTTTATAATTAGGTGTAATTTTTGCTCATAGCTTATCAAAGAAAAGCTTTTGTCTAAATTAGCTAAGAAGCACTATTGGCTCTCGTCTAGGTGAAAATCGTGCTGGAGTCTTCTTCTGGAAATATCGAGCTGGTCTTTGACGGGCAAAGCACGGACAAGTTCAGCTGGTTTTCTAAGTCTCGTCTGGTCTCATCTCCATGGAACGACATTGACACTGAACCGCAAAACTACTTTTCAGTCGAAGGAGACGCCTCGGCTAAGAGGTATGGTCTGTGTGTCATCCTAGTTTGTTTATGATATGGTCTCAACTTGAAAGCGGGGCCCTGCCGGGCTGTTTCGTTGTACATCCGGGCGTAGAGTGATATCATGCGACTAACGGGCTTTACTTGAACACGGCCGGGCCCCAGCCCTTTTTTTAACTAGCGACCCGTTTCATAATCGTGAAACAGCGAGAGGTACGTCGCGTTGTCTGGCTGTCCATCGGGACAAATGTGTGTCTTCGGTGCCCGGCCGAGACTACACGCCCGACGGGCACCGGCGTAGGTGTGTTCGAAGCTTTAACCTGTCCTGATTCTAATTTGCATACACGCTCAGAGGTTGCCTCGGCAAGCTGGTTGGTTTCTTGTCCCCAGATAGCGAGCTTTTCAACTTTATCATAAACTATTGGCGTCCTCTCCGGTGTGAGTGGATCAGACACTTCAGTTCACTTTGTTCTTACTGTACAAAACTGGTCAATTGATTCATGTAAAACGAACAACACCAAAACACTCTAAGGGCTACATTTGCTGGTAAAATATACCGGTCTCACTAAATACCGAAAACAACCGAAAACAACCGAAAACAACCGAAAACAACCGAAAACAACCGAAAACAACTTGAAATATACCGAAAACAACCGAAAACAACTCGACAAATACCGTAAACAACTCGAAGCCACCTAAAAAATGTCAAAGCAATCATGAACAACCTATCAGAACCCGAAAAAAGCCGGAAAAC
This sequence comes from Branchiostoma floridae, assembly GCF_000003815.2. Classification (NCBI taxonomy): domain Eukaryota; kingdom Metazoa; phylum Chordata; class Leptocardii; order Amphioxiformes; family Branchiostomatidae; genus Branchiostoma; species Branchiostoma floridae. The sequence goes on along the minus strand of NC_049981.1, from coordinate 24,131,470 downwards.
AACTCGTAAACAACAACAATGTCTATTTTATCTTCATCTACTGGTTACTATCCCTTGAATTATTTTCTCCACGGCCAAGGGAGAGAATGGAGTGATTCTGAAGGAAGGATTCTTTCAGCAAAGGGGATGTAGCCGGTGAAAACACCTTTTCATCGATCACACGCTGTTTTATGGTGTAAAGCAAAATCCATATTTTGATCATTTAGTTTAATTTGGGGCTTCTGTGGTAATACACGTTTGCGGTTTTTCTATTTAAATCGATTTGTTATGGCAGCGGAAATGCGTTATATTTGAGCAAGAAACACACTAGATTGTTTTGGTTGCTAGAAAAAAAAAGGTTGTACACATTAGCTAAATAGGCAGCAGAATTTCCCAGCAGTAATTGATAAGCAAACCTATTTTCCAAGCAGAGATTTCGTCGGGGGATAGCAGTGACTGCTATTTCTTGTTGTGGCCAATACTACACGCCGCCCCTACCGTTACCTCTGCGTGGAGTTACACAATAGATGCCAAGTAATATAGATATCCATTGATGAGTTTGCGAGTTGACCAAGCAGTCCCCGTTTATAACGTACAGGGTACGTGAATCTGAATGCAAACATTAATATATTCGAACAGGCAAAGGAGATCGTTGACTTTATTATTACTAATATTGTATTAATAGCAGGGGTCGTCAAACAAATAAATCCATCGTAGCCTAACTCCTGTCCAAAATAAAGTCAAAATTATCAAATGATAGCCCACTGAAATTATTGTCTGTCGTTTATGGTTGTGTCGAGTTGTTTTCGGTAATTAGTGAAAGTTGTTTTCGGTTGTTTTCGGTAATTAGTGAAAGTTGTTTTCGGTATTTAGTGAGACCCAAATATACACCCAATTTTTGCGAAATGCTCCTATCTTTATGAAGTAAGAAAAGCAGCCTATTAAAGAATGGCGCTATTGTAACGGTTAGACGCGCTGAAGAGTTGGTTTAATTTCATCAGGTCTTTCTACATCAACCGCAACTACGGAGGTTGTGGTGTTGATGCCGGATGGCTTATGGTTGCTGACGAAGGTCCAGATGGCGTCTGTACATGGGAACGGACATCTGAAGATAACGCGCCACTCATCATGTTTTCTAAACAGGATACGAACGTCATCTTTGCCAGCGGTACGTCCACAGCTTCTATTGGGTAGCCTTCCAGTTTGTGTGTGTGTGTGTGTGTGTGTGTGTGCGTGTGTCTGTGTATATGTGTGTGTGTGTGTGTGTGTGTGTGTGTGTGTGTGTGTGTGTGTGTGTGTGTGTGTGTGTGTGTGTGTGTGTGTGTTTGTGTGTGTGTGTGTGCTTGCATGCGTGCGTGCGTGCTTGCGTGTGTTTGTGCGTGCATGTGAAATAAGGTCTGGGGGTCTTACATCTACACCGATGTGAGTACTGTTTGATATCGATTAGCATAATGAAGTGGCAACAGTAAGGGAAATGAATAAACTACATTGCTTATACCCCCTTTCCACTAGGACGGCGCTCTCACGGCGCTCTCTCTGCGACCTCAAATATGGAAGAGCGCGGTGAGAGCGCGGTGGGATCGCCAAGGTCGCCATGGGAGCGCGCAGAGAGCGCGGTGGGAGCGCCATGGTCGCCATGGTCGCCATCACCTCCGCGACTGTTTTAGGTGGGTTTACACCTGCGTATATTTTCATGCCGCATGAGTTCCGTTTTGACATTTTTCGACATTTTGACTGATTTCTTCAATACGCGGCCGCACGCACAAGTCGCACCTCTATCGCATCTGAATCGTCTTTAGAAAGTTTCACGTACGCAGGCAAACGAAAATATACGCCCAGTTCGCCTGATAGTTTTGGACATGCACAAAACTATCATTCGTACGCAGTTTGGTGCCCAAAACGTTATGGATGCGCAATACAGTGGTCCCACGTCGGTCGATTGCGCTATGAAGACGCTACATGTTTGCGCTTTATACGCAGTAATACGCGGAAATCGCGGTATTGCGAGTACATAGCGTTCTACAGC
>NC_049981.1:24092238-24129365 GCF_000003815.2 Branchiostoma floridae | reverse complement strand
TCTGAGGTATTAAGTCTACTGAGCATCATTTGTGATAGGATCTTAGTATTTCAACTACTATAAAAATCACACTCATACACACCACAAAACGTATTCAGAGATCTTTATCAAACACGTAGATTAAACAATTATGAAACCTTACGCGCTCTTTCAAAGTTGTAATATGGCTCTATATTGCACCTTTATATCATGTGGTTCTACACACAAAAAAAGTGCCATTATCACCAAATTAAGTCAAATATCTGTTACACAAAATGGCACGTGTGTCACACAAATTGACCCAGTGCTTGAGCAGGTTCCTCTAGATCTTCCCGTCCCTGGAGGCTCTGTTGAGACCAGTGTCCTGCATTCATGGTGTCCTGCAAGTTGTGACCATCTCTCCATGCCCCCGGTACAAATTCGTCAGTCCTGGCCTGGATCTGACATCATAAACCGGAAGATTCCAAAAAATCCCTATCGACCAGAGGGTTTGTCCATTCTGTCCAGAGCTAATAGTAGACGAATATCACTTTATGGTTGTATGTCCCAAATATTCCGATATACGCAATTCTCTATACAGAAGGCTGTCATTTTGTACACAAGGATTTATCCAAATGGACCTGAAGTGCAAATTCAAATACATAATGACATGTGACAATCCCTGCATGGCAGATATAGGAAAATATATCAAAGAAGGTTTAGACATTAGAAATTCCCCAAATGATTGTAAAAGCCTCCAATGATTGTAAGAAACTTATCCCATAATACAACTCCTGTATTAGTTAGATAAGCCTTAACTAAAGTTAAGAGGTACAAAGTATGGCATCTACATAACTACAGTGCTATAAGCACTGTAGTTATGTAGATGCCATACTTTTTACCTTGTATAATTGTTTTGCAATAAAGTTATATACATCTTGAGATGATTTTTTTTGTCTGGACTTAGATGCACCTTCGTATTTATTCCAAATCTGGAGTGTGCGTCGATCACGCTATCAGTACGCGTAGTATGCGCAAAGCGATCGCAGAACGCACGGTACTAAATCGTGATCTATGTGTGCATTCGTTATACGGTCGCTCATGGTGCGTTGTGTCTACGCTGTAAGAACGCTATGTACTCGCATTACCGCGATTTCCGCGTATTACTGCGTGTAAAGCGCAAACATGTAGCGTCTTCATAGCGCAATCGACCGACGTGGGACTACTGTATTGCGCATCCATAACGTTTTGGGCACCAAACTGCGTACGAATGATAGTTTTGTGCATGTCCAAAACTATCGGGTGTACTGGGCGTATATTTTCGTTTGCCTGCGTTCGTGAAACTTTCTAAAAACGATTCAGATGCGTTTGAGGTGCGACTTGTGCGTGCGGCCGCGTATTGAAGAAATCAGTCAAAATGTCGAAAAATGTCAAAACGGAACTCATGCGGCATGAAAATATACGCATGTGTAAACCCACCTTAAACCCACCTTTTGAACCTGCTCAAAACAGTCGCCGTAAGAGCGCCGTGGACGGCGATCTAACGATGAGCGCAGAGAGAGCGCCAAGGGAGCGCGCAGCGAGCGCCGTGAGCGCCAAGAGAGCGCACAGCGAGCGCAATAGGTCTCAACAGTGGTTATGATACAAAATTAGCTAGGACGGCGCTCTCACGGCGCTCTCTCTGCGCTCTCAACTGCGGTTTCAGAAGTATATTTGGAACAGACAGAACCCGGAGAAATGTTTAATATGTACCGATGATTTACAATTAAACAAACTGAGAAGGAATAACCAGGGTTTAAAAAAAGGTTTATCATTTCTCAACTTATTTCTTTAAAATTTCAACATGATGACATCATTTTTCTTGTTCTTCATCTGTACATTTATATTATTGAAGTCCTGTTTTCAATAAATCGAAGTGTTTCAGTGTTGTATGATTTACACTAAAAGCGTGGCATGATAAAGCAATTTATGGTGAACAAGCTACATGACAGATTTAAGAAAAAGGAACAAGACAAACGTGTATATTTCAGCCTGAGTGACCGTACAGTGACCAAAATTGGATTTGTTTACAGCCTTGATTTTATTCTTTGAATGTTATGTAAGACGTAAAAGGATGACTTTAAAGATACCAAAATACACCATACACCAAAAGATACGTTCTCTATCTCTGAAATTCGTTGAACAATCTTTCAAACTTTTGTTACCTCATAAAAAGATGCTGACATTTGAGTTTTTCGTCGCGGTGAGAGCGCGCTGGGGTCGCAGGAGCGATTCCACTAGAGCAGTTTTTCTGGCGTCGCGGCGCTCTCGCGGCGCTCTGGCCAATTTTTCATCGCAGCGAGAGCGCGGTGAGAGCGCCGTCAAGTGGAAAGGGGGCCTTAGGAAACATTTGTTGTTAGGACGTGATTTGTTGCCCCCTGGTGACTTTATTTGGTACTTCAGGAGGAATTCTTGTCTTTGTTTTGATATCTTGATTACAACATGAATACTCAATTTAGATGGGGACGGGGAATGTGTTGTCGACCCCACCATGCGTCAGGATTGCGGCTATCCAGGCATTATGCAAGAGGAATGCCAACAGCGAGGGTGCTGTTTCGATACTTCAACTTCTAATGCTTTATTTTGCTTTTACAAGAAAGGTGGGTCATCATTATATTCATAGTTAGGCTGTTAATTTGCATGACACTATCAAGATTTGTATGGAATTGTCAATGATTTTCTGTCTGCTCATTTTTTTTCTTTCTTTACTCAGCCGGAACTGATATTGGAACGGCAGAACGCATGGTTATTTACATCGATGCCGGAAACGACGTGTTGTGCTCCTGCACTGCTGGTCTGTCTTTGAGTGAAGATGGCACCTCGTGTGATGGTTTGTGTTTTTTGATTACTCATGGTTCTTTACAAAGGCATGGTTGAGTTTCCTTATATCCCTTTCAGAGATGTGAACACCCCACAATGATAGTGTAGATATTTAAGATAATTTACTTATTTTCCAGTTATCGCGGACTGTTCAACTTCCTCTGACTCTTCTCAGTTCAGCAGCGAGGATACTTTTACGTAAGGATCTAGTCAATTTTTGTCTTTTTATAAAGACAAATTTTATTCGAAATCCATGCTCTTTATAGAAATATTTTTTTGCTGAAATCGAATTGCTATATTTCTGAAATTCTTGTATCATTTTGCAGCGTTAGTTGCCCTGCTGGCTGCTCTGGTAGCAGCAACAATAAAGTCTGGGGGACTTACATCTACACCGATGTGAGTACTGTTTGGTATCGATTAACATATTGGCAAGCATAAGAGGGAACAGGGACAGAAATGCATTCTGTTCTATTTTACACCGCTAGATGGCGCTGCAGTGAAACAGATGACGTAAGTGAGTAGCTTGTATGCCAGTTCATCACGGTTGATGACTGGTTTATTTCGTACACAGTACGTGTTCAGATGGACAACAGCATCGCAGGCACGAACCAAAATTTACATAAATCATAAGTGCATCATTATAACATTATACCCTTGTTTGAGACAGCCTTGTTCATGTCAGGAGTGAATTTTCTGACAGCCACTTTATTCCAACAAAAGGTGCGGGTCCGTTATGCTCTAGTCTCCTAAACTATACATATTATTACGCAGATGAGCACTTTTAGTGAGTCGCTAGATTTGATATGACCCATTCACAGGATTCGAGCATTTGCCGTGCCGCCATTCATGACGGGAAGCTGACAAACTCGGGTGGACAGGTGACCGTCTACAAATGGCCCGGACAGGACTCCTACCTTGATACTGACCAAAACGGCGTTAAGTCAAAGAAGTAAGTGGCCCAAGATAACATAGTGTATACCAGTTCTCTGTTACATCGCAAAGAAACAAGTTTACCCGATTTGAATGTTGCCCTCTGCCATGACTGGTCCAAGATGTTTCTGCAGCGAGAAGAATGCGGTCAGAAACGTAACTAAGCTTTAAGGTCCCTGTCAGCACATTTCATGATTAGACAAGACTCGCGATTCATCTGTATTATACAATAATGCACCAACCATAAGAAATCATCAAAGAAAATCATACTACGTAGAATAATTCAGTCATTAATGCCATATTTGCGGACATGCTGATTATCCCAAATACTTATTCTGCTGTTTTTCTTTACTCCTTTCAGTTACGACAGCTGGGGCGGATCCTTCGCCTTCTCACCTGGTACGTTTTTTTCTTAGTCGGATTTAAAGGATCTTTAGGAATCCTGTGATCTTTAGGAATCTGATAGAAATAATTTTGAAATAAAAAATAAAACGCATTGAATAGTGTCCATATTTGAGACCTGATGATCCAAGTATGTTTGTCGTTTTATCGTTACACTATCCGATTAGTAATACATTTTGAACAAATTCTACTACTTTTATATTTCTAGTGATGACGTGGGAGTTACTGCATGTTTGATACAATGTCGCTGTAGATTTTGACATCAGAATGCCATTTCATCAGGCTGGTAGAACTTAGGATATTAAAATTTTGTTTTTTTACAATCAGTAAGGTCTCACGTTACGATGCCTAAAATGCACCCAAAGTTCCTCAGAACCTCCAACTGTAATGATGCTTAGCGCCATCTACATTGGCTGCACACAGCGGCGAGAAGCAGAGGATGTCTGATAGGCACCGAAACGTAAGCAGCTATCATCTTACATATATTACATAACATGATGTTTATTTACAGTTACTCAGAAATGGCGCGATGATCTCCGTTGTGGAGACGGTTACACCACAGGAGACGGGAGCGCCGCTGAGTGCGACCCTGACGGGACCTTCCCCTGCTGCTCCCCGGGACACTGGTGCGGGAACACCGCAGATCACTGTGACTGCGCCGACTGTGTCGACTACAGCGACATAGGTCTGTAATAATAGGTCTACAAAATCAAACGTATGACTTCCCTGCAGCAGGAATGTTTCAGACGTAGATTTAAAAAAATCTGTGTTTTTTGTTGTCTAAGGGTTTAATTTGATGATTTATATTCCAAAAATAAATCTTTTTTTTTCCATATTTTATTTCATTCAATGTATCCATTATTACAGAACGGCATCATTTCGATTTTACATAATAACACATCTTGTTAACCCCTTCTCCACGCCTGGCTTCCCCGCACAGCAAGTAGTCCGGATTATAGCAGCCTAGGCTGCTGGACTGACACTGCTGACCGTGCCATACCGACACTGGAAGGGACAGATCCACGCTTGGATGGAGACTACATAGCACGTGTCAACCCGATTGAGAAGTGTTACATGGTGGCGCGTTCTCGTGGCTTCTCCGTGTTTGCTGTCCAAAATGGCGGCTGGTGTGCCGGCTCCGCGGATGGACACGACACGTACGACAAGTATGGGTCTTCTTCGGCTTGTGTGGCGGACGGAGAAGGGGGACCATATGGCAATAACGTCTACCAGATAACAGGTCAGGTCTCGGTGTTCGGTTTACAAGTCAGAAACAAAATCTATTCTTATCATCATTTTTCATCTATGCATCTGACTCATAATGCTTCTACATTGATTGTGGCTTTCTATCGCTGCTGCTGCTTGGACGGATTAATTGTCCTCAATTGCAAATGATTAAAACTTAGAAGTAATATCAATTTGCAACCTTGTAGATTTAATCGAACATTAATAACCATGAATTACAACAACCATAGATGTATATTTATGTATATTAAGTAAGCTGTTAAACCTTTTAACTGATAATATCAAGACATAAGGCTTTAAGTCTAACGTTAGATGTCAATTTAGTTTAGGTTGAAGTGTATCTCAAACGTACAAACAGTATATGCTTATGTATTCTTGAGCTATTAAGACTGACCTTGACCGGCGACACCGCTGCTTTTTCCTATCGCTTGCCTGCATATCCGTACTAGTGACATGTTTAAACGTAAAAGAAATTGCGACGGGAAAATGTTGGACAAATATCTTGGCAATTGCAAAGCTGCAATTTGCTGCAAGTTAGCTTTAGAAACGACTTTAATTGACTAAAGCGCTGCATAACCTATCGCGACGGAGAAAAGCTTTGGCAACCGCTTGCACTCCTACAAAATATTCTAATATCTTCTTCGCAAGAGAGCCATAGCCAGAGAGTAGGCTTTCAGCTATTTGGTTCTAACACTGGTCCCGGCTATTCCTTTTGCGTTAACGCATATAACACATTGGTCCTCACCTTCATTGGTTTTCATTTGTATTCCTTTATACTCTTTTCACTTTTTGAATCACTCTTGTACTGGGTAATATCTGAATGTGTTTCTCTGGTGACTGGTTCACTTTCTACTTTTGTCGGGCCGTACGGCGTCTCACTCTTCATTTTCGTTGGTGTGGTATATGCACATTTAATTGCTTGTCCGGACTTCTGATCGTCGATGTTTTGGTGGGAACCTTCCTTTTTGCCAAATATACATTTGTCTGCCAGGAAAGGAGCTGGCCTGTGTGCTCGACTCTTAACCTGCTGTGACTGGAGTGCCAGGGTCTTTACAGAACTACACTTTACAGAGTTGTCTTGTCTTGCATATTAAGGTTGTGTTAGAGGGACGACACCCCAGAGAATTCCAGGTCTTCCCGCTTTGTCCATGGTACTCAATTCTAGAGTGCCTTTGGTATTACCAACACAACCATTCACCCGGAGTAAGACGAAAGACGGCAGTATACGTGACCACATCCTGTACACTCGTGCCGTGGCTTTCCGATCGAGCTTGTCGCGCTATTGCAGTTTGCAGGATGTGTATGGCAAAGATTTTCAATGCCTTCACACAGTTTTGAAGTTGTATATGCTATCCTGCAACGGAGCCAATACAATATCGCGATCGGATCTTCAAAAAGAAAATGACACTGACCGAAAAACGGGTTATATTGTGAAAAAAAAGTGCGGCATTCACCTGCCGACGTCTGAATAGTTGCGTTAGTTTACCCATGTCGGCATGTCTACGTATTTACGATACACAACAGACACATGCTTAAGATGTAAAATTATATTATAAAAATACAGATTAGTAACAACAGTTTTATCATATAAAGACCCCCTAGCAGATCCCTCTGAAACCTGTCAGGACGGGGATGGGACATCTTACCGAGGTATAGTGGCAGTGACCACATCAGGCCGGACGTGCCAGGCCTGGGACAGTCAGACACCCCATGAACACAGCAGGACGGCTGCCAACTATCCGTCATCCGGACTGGACGGGAACTTCTGCCGGAATCCGGATGGCGAGTCAGGTGTTTGGTGTTACACAACGGACCCTAACGAGAGATGGGAGCTGTGTGACGTCGAAGTTTGTGGTAAGTTGCGATGTGTTTCTCTAAGAATCTAAACACTGTGGTGAAAATCATACGTTTTTATGGCAATAAAAGTTTGTTAGTTTGTTTGTTCGTACATACAGGTGGATTCAATCAAATCGCTACATATTATTTTTATATCGCTACATATTATATTATAGTGCACTTTAGATGAGTTTTAAATCTTAAGTGTTATATTGTATTGGTAAATGCTTATTTTTCAGAGTCAACGTCAAGTTTACAGTCAGCAAGTCTTCCAGACTTCTATTTGGAAATCGCCCTTTTCCTCGACCCCAGCCTGATCCAGGAGTTAGGGGGAACCAACGGGGCCAGGGAGTGGTCAAAAGTTGTAATGGTCGGGGTAGGTGTGACGTACATGTTAAAAAGTTCTCTCTAAAACGTTACACTTGTTTGAAAGCTATATTTGTTGGTTTATGCAAGTATGATAGCCAATAAAGTATAAGAATGTCTTCTGATCATACAAAAACATGGTTGCAACATTATTTGGCAAGAGATTCCTTACTTTTTTTGTCTCTACCATAGTAACTACTCTAAACATGTTGTGCAATTTTGTATGCTAACAAACATGCCCCTTATTACCCATCACTATCAATTAGGTTCAGAGAAAATTTGACTCCGGCTCTCTTGGCAAGATTCTAAACCTGCGCGTCGTCAAGTACGGCCAAGCCGTGAGTAGCTCATTGATTATTACTCTGTTCTTGAATAACTTTTGCTGTCGCCTGTGCCTTGTGCAAACTCCTCTGCCCGGGTCCGAAAACCCCTCAAGGGACCGGCAATGTTGGACGGGCCGTATAGAAGCGTGCTAAATCAGGCAAACTCATGCTCATTGAAGACTCTTATTGAAAACAACAGATATGAAATATGTATAGTAGGAATGAATGAATGAGTGAATGAATGTATTTATTGCTTAACAATCGCACAAGGCACAGTGTATGGCAACCAATAACAACTACTAGATATATAGTCAATGTAATTACGAGGCTACATACAGAACAACGAAATATTATGTAATTGCTACATAATCTACTGGCACACATAAGAAGATTAATTAAATTTGTGTATTTTTCAGGACACCCTGTCCATGCAGAGTGATTCCTATACCATGCTGAATTCTTTTTGTCTGTGGCAAGAATCTCAGTCAAATTCCGCAGCGTGGGATGTGGCGGTGCTTGTAGTGAAGTAAATTCTTTATACATCACGTTCATAGTATAAATCACAGCTGCATTATATTTTCAATATACATCATTTAATCGGTGAAGATGATCAGACAATAAATTTAATGGGATCTTATTTGTTTCTTCAGCCGGGATCTCACATCTGTTAACTTCGGAAAAGGTGTCCTTGGTAAGTGTAGTTAACTCTTCTAAATGGTATACGTAAATTTAGAACGAAACGTAGATGGACTATACTTCATGGTCTTTGTCAAAGTAAACCGTTAATCACTTTAAACTGTTGATAAGAGAGATCTGAAAGACGATTTACTGTAACACAACTTGTCAACATATATTTTCAATACATATGCCTTGCTTCCTTACGATTTATCATGATAACTTATGATATTACCCGTGTCATAAATTTTTTATTTGCTACGGAAGTTATCTTTACGTCTATGTTATTGCCTAAAGCTACAAATAGCAGGATTTTTAAGACGAATCGAAACTTCTTGTCTTTAAAGGAAGGGCAGTCCTGGGTGGCGTGTGTAGTGGGGATGACAGTGATAAATGCGCTATCGTGGAATACCGAGGGTACCAAACCATCGACACTATTGTTCATGAGCTGGGACACAAGTAAGTTCAAGTGTTAGCATGGCGTGCACAAAAAGGAGTAGTCATACCCTACGCACAAGGTTTAACAGAACTGTACGTTACAGGGTAAAGATGTGGCATACCCCCATCTTTAACCTGTAACCCCAGTTTTCAGGAACTATCACCTCTACACTTCAGGATATTAGTACACGTTAGAGGTACGCTGCAAAGTATACATTTGAACTGGATGCATATTCATGTCCATGTTATAGCTCAAGTTAAGGTCTGTTGCTGGGATGAATCGTAGTGTCCGACTCAAAAGAAAAATCGTAATTACCATTTTTTAAATATACATCATCATTTCTCATGTAACGTAAATTCACTAATTATCTTATTGTTTTCATAGTGTTGGGATGGATCACGATGGAGATGGTAATGATTGTCTTGATGGCAAAGACATCATGAGCACGTTGGACTATGGCGGCAAGACAGCATTTTCCAGTTGCAGCGCACACAGTTTCAACAATTTTCTCAAGTAAGTCTCGCCTTCCTTGATGATAGCCATGTCTCAAATTACATCCAGATGCCTTATCGGGTAGTATCTAGCTCGAGGTCAAAATCGGCCCGCGGCAGTCAACTACTCTGGCTTCAGTTTGAAAATGTGTACGAAAAACATTTATCATAAAAAAATGATATTTAGCTTTCTTGGTTAATACAACATTTCTTTCTTCTTGTGGAATGCTTTGCTGTCTTTTTTTTTATACTACAAGTTAATTTAGAAACTAAGTTTTATAACTCACCTAATATAAAAACTTCAGAACAGCATCAATTTCCTTTTACCAACCACTACGTTTGACTTTACAGAAAGACAATGACCAATTGTCTCAACGATGAGGCCGAGAATGGAGTGGTTTACACGATCCCAGTCGACACTCAGCCGGGCGAACTTGTTTCGTGGGATGAACAGTGCGAGAAGGCGCTGGGGACAGGATGGCGTGGAAGTGACAAGGGCTGGAGAAGTCGGGTTGGAACAGAATCGGACAGGCTAAGAGAACATGTCAGTACTATATCATCCTATATATAAACCGTCTTCACGTTGCGATATAGCTGTGCATGCCGCCATGTAAATCATTATAGTAATTGATATCTAAATTTGTTATCTGTGAAGTTTAAAAGAATCCTTTCTTCACATAAATGTTATCAAATGTGTAAAGTCCAAAAAATAACGAACAAAAGCAACATCTGTCAATAATCGCTATCAATAAGCGAAAAATTTTGTAGAATTGCTCTTTTCAAGTTTGGCAGAATTTATTCAGTAATTTGTTTTCTCTCTCTTTTCGTTTTATGTTGTAGGAAGATCGGTGCTCCAGAATCCTGTGTACCGATGGAAGCGGCAACGAGAAGAATATTGTACCAGTGGAAGGCAGCGTCTGCGGCACAGATATGGTTTATATTCATGTCTACAGTTCTTGTGGATATCTTATCAATCGATTTATCATTGGTTATCTGTTAGTCCATTGCTTAGTACGTTGAGCTGTCAGAACACAAAATAAGACTGGGATCAAGTTCACTTGTCAATAAGAGAAACTGAAAGGCAGACCAAAAAGATACTCTAACAATGTGTGCTACTTTTTTATGTACTAAATGAACAATGTGAACGAAGATTGGATGTGAAATGGGGTATGGAAATTCCAGATCGCAACTTTTGTAGGCCCAGCTTCTCTTACTGGGTACGAATAATCCTCACTCTTTGTGAGTAGTCGAGCTGGTCTCAAGTTCATGATGGCTCTGATGGGGAAAAGACATGTTGTTTAACCCATTGTCTCACAGTGGCCTTCGGGTTACAGCCTGAACTGACCTTTATTTGGGTCTTGTTACGTGGTGACCGATGCCTAAAAGAACTCTTTGTGCCGACAGTGGTGCCGTGGAGGAGAGTGCATTGGTGACGACCTGGAGTCCGCCGAGCCGCCTCAAGACGGTGGATGGTCCTCCTGGAATGTTTGGTCAGGCTGTACCAAAACGTGCGGGCTGTTCGGCGTCAAGTGGCGCTATCGTAGTTGTGACAATCCTGAGTAAGTTCATTGGTAGAACTTCTCTAATAATTCAAGGGATAAATAAAAGAGTAGAGAGACGCTCTAAGAAGGTATAAGATTGTATGTATACTGTGCTACGTTTAGAATTAGTACATCGGGTATTTATAGCTCATCCTCAAAATATAATGTCAGTCGTATGTACCTTTTAATATAAGAAAAGTATGCAAGCTAGGACAGATCTACTTTTCATGTCAAAACCTTAACTTTCATTAACCATTTTTTTACAGACCCACATTCGGTGGTGCCTATTGTGTTGGCGACAGTACGGAGTTTGGAATATGCGAGTTACAGGCAAGTAGATTTATAATTAATGTACTCGGTACATTTTAATTGCCATTTGTTTAATTTGATAATCCTTATAGATTCAAGTTATCTATATTGCAAATCTTAAAACCATATGCAAAGACAGTCCTAATATTTCAAATCACCATATTGCTTCCTTGTTATATAGTCTTGCGAAGATGCCATCGGTTTCTACGACGAACGGTTAGACCAATGTGCTGCTCACAACGCAAACGAAACGTTTGTCCCGTACCTAAGCGTTCCTCGTAAGTATGCTTTTTTGTTAATAACAAATATAGTCAATGCTTTGTCCTAACATTGCAGAATATTAAAGGGCATTTAAATGTAAAAGAAATTACTGAAAGCGTTCATAATTTTGATTATGAACGCTTTCTTAAAAGATCGCTTGGTGTAACCTTCTCCTGACGGTTCTTAAATCATTGTGAAGACATTATAATTAAATAAATATCTTTTTAGTGACCTTGTGGCTATATCTGTTGACTTGAAGTTCAGATTTCCAGGTTTAAATCCTTAGTAATTACAATTAAGTTCTCTTGAGGAAGAAACTATTCTCCAGGTCCTTAAAGCATTAAATCTTTCTTCCCATGCGTAGCTCGTCTCTACTGCAAACTGACCTGTATGTCGGAACAAAACAACGACTGGGTAGTCCTGGGTAATGTGGAGGATGGAGCATACTGTCACGAATATGACAACGATATCTGCATTGATGGCGTTTGTCGGGTAATTATATTGAATCAGCAATTCATATTAGCTACAAAAGCTAATCATGCCAAATATTGATATTCTGTTCTATATAATAGGATACAGACCTATACTGATATAACCCTCTGCAATTTGATCTACACAAAACTTGAATAGAATATAAAGCATAATTTTCTATTTTTTTTCAACTTTATTTCTTCACTTACGTGCATGATTAATATGCAAAGAAATAAATGGTCCTGATTAGAACAGTAATGATGGGGGTACAATCTCAGTCATGTTTGGGACTGATATTTTCCCACAGCAGCGCCACATATATATATATATATCGCTATGAGATTTACATATAGATCTGGCAAAAATTACACCAAAAGGTATCAGAAGGACTACTAACACTTTGGCATGTTATTTTAATATACATAACTGAGCTTGTATACGCCTAACAGTTAATGACTGCCGTGAAATCTCGTTGTCATGGTCACCCACTTACATGTACCTTGTTAGCCGTTTTTATCATAAAAGTTCGTGTCAATTGATAATCACTTACTACATTTGTATATAATTTTCGTTGCCTTCCTTTGTAGTCGGTGGGCTGTGATGGAGTCTTTGATTCCAACACAACATACGATAAATGCGGTGTGTGCGGAGGAGACGGGAGTTCGTGTGTCATGAAGAGTGGAAGAAAAACATTCGAGTCAACGATTGGTACGGCCAAGACTATCTTAAAACAAAAGTATCTTAAGAATATTGTATATCATCGTTTGATAAACATGCTGAGTCAATATACAAATTACGGTGTCATCTGGAATAGTAGAAATTAAGTTAAGATAAGAACTAGAGTTCGGCGACCTCATATCTCCATGCAATAGATTTAATGCAAATGTTTTGCACATTTTGTATGGTAATGTTTACCAACAGGTAACTAACACATGTCACAAGTATAGAGCTCCAACCATTTAACATTAAGCTGTTTTGCCTTTTTTGTATTTATTATGCATATCGGTTATATGTTCCCAGTGCCAAGAATTACAAGTGTTATATTCATTGAACTGTAAAACAATAGAATTTGTTTTGTTCCATATTTTTATTAATGATTTGATTTGCCATTTTTCGAACTATATCACAGGATTTCATGACATTGTCACTGTGCCAGAAGGCGCTAAGTTTGTGCGTGTGAAGGAGTTATATCCAGGCAAGCATGACGAACCATACTGGACCAGTTATCTATGTAAGTACCATATGATTGTTGGTGTGGTAATTATGCATTCCTAATGTTACAGAAAAATTATGTTCTAAAAACAACAAAATACAAACTATGTACCAGTAGATTTCTATAAGTTAGCGTTGTAAATTGGCAGATAACATTTATGACTAAATTCAATCCTTGCTTTGTTGCCATTAATTTTAGAGAACGAACGTTATCATTTGTTTTCAAAATCAATACAAAATAAACGAACCAAATATTGATTTGTCGATAATATCGGAAGGCTTTCTCTACAAAACAATGGTGTGACGTGATGTGTTGCAGCTGTGGCTACCCAGAATGACACGTGTATCATCAGCTGTTCCATGGAGTCGTCAGAACTGGAAAGCGGTTATGCCGAGGCTGTGGGCACCACATTCCGCTACTGGCAGAAGTATGAAAACACAAAGATATTTTTAATAATCAAAACTGTCAATTAAAATAATGCTACCATGGATAAACCATCAAGATTATCTTTATTACAGTATCAATAGACCGTAAAACTATCCAAGACCTTGATGTACATCTTTCTCTTTCGTCCATTCCGTCTTTCTTTTGTTCCTTTCTTCACCACCTTCTTCCCTTTTCCCTAGTATACTTCCTTGGACTTTTTCGACGTTCTCTGAAATAACAAACAGCATCTAACTACTATAAAGGTAGTCCAAAACGAGTTATTACTACTTTTACAACTTTCTATTTTCTGTTCAGTTTTAAGAACACAATGATATTCATACAAAGATCGGTAGATAGATGCCATTGATATAACGTGTTTTTTATATTCTAATATTCCAGGTTAGTTGTCGACACACCGCTTACCTATGACACTGAGTACCACGGGGCGGGGAGTATCTTCACTTACGGACGCTTCCTGAGTATCACCGAGGAGGTGTTCACATATGGTCCGATCATGGAGCCTGTCAACTTCCGAGTAAGTTGTACTCTTTAGCTTAGGATATTTCCAATGGTATTGAACGGGTAAAGCAGAAGAAATTACATACCTGTATCAAAAACAATTTTGTGACGCAGTACGCAAATATGAAACCTAGACAAGATCATCCCTTTGTGATATCAGATAGCATGTATCTGTGTCTAAAAAGGAGGCACTGGAGAGGGTACTGACCTAACCACAGAATTAGAAAAAAACACATTATCGTCATAGACGAGGGCTGTGACCCTCGAAACTTTTGTTACCTTCATATCAAAGGTGACCTAGGAGATCTTTGACCTACTTCTGTACAAAACATCTACATTCAATGCTTTTGTGGTTCCAGGACATGTGTTCTATGTGATCTATGAGATATAAAGCTTAGCTGAGAGAAGTAATTTCACAGCAATAAAGCAAATGTCAGCCCCTTCTCGATTAATGTATTGTCTGTAAAAGCATCTAGATCTCGGCTTTATTTATTTGCACGTGATCATTGAACACTTTATCAAAATTTCCGTAGCTGCTTTTCACTCATTACTGTTACATCAGATAATGACAGCAATGCATAGACCTAATCTAAAAATAACATGTATGTTACAGATTAAACATCTGGTATTCATTCAATCAATATAACAAGAAAAAATATTTTATTGAATATTATCAAAACTAATCAAATATATATTTTGTTTGGGCATGTTTTGTTTGTTTTTCATATAGTACGTTTCCGTGTCTGACTTGAATGTGACATACGAAGTATCGTACGAGTATTCTTTACCGACATACACATTCCATCAAACTCTCGGTCCTTGCAGCAAGACGTGTGGATACGGTGAGATAATGTTGATATCATCTAAACTAATCTACCGTAAAATCGTATTATCTTTCTTGCGCACAAAAGATTCCTTTCAAAATTTATTGAATTACAATAAGTACATAAGGCAATAAAATTCAATATGATGTTGATGTTGTTAAAATAAATAATTTACATCAGGTATTTCATTCAATATAAAGAATTGGTCCATTATGTATATTTTGAACTGCGTCAAACTGCCGAGTGACTAGGCGCAGTGTGTTATGTTACTGGACCTCCTGATAAGACGTTGTGTCATTCGGAAAGGCATTTGGTACGACTTTCCTCACTGTCTATGGCAGAAATCGACACCAGACTTGGGCTGGGTACAGAAAAGGTAGCTGAGGAATGGACTCCACCTTCCTACACCGTGTCCTAGTCACAGTGGCTACCAACCCAGCGCCACAAAATAAGGATATGGGAATACATTTTTATGTTTATTTTAAGGTATGCGTGAGGTGCTAAACGTAAGCTGCTACCACAACGGACTGGATGAGATAGTGGACGACAGCTTCTGTGAAGACTTTGGGCAGGAGCGCCCCAGTAGCGACCCCATCTCTTGTTTCAATATGCTAGTAGAAACCTGCAAAGCAAGGTACTTCTAATACTTTTATTCAGTTTGTACATTAGTAGTTAGTACACATCCGATGTTTGTTTCCCCCCCTTTTCAGTGGACCGCTTGTTATATTATACTTATTGCTCCCTAAGCGCAATACCGACTGGGTCTAAGGGGGATACAAACTTAGTCACAAGTGGGACCGCATCATTACTAATGCGTGCGAGGAACTTTGTTTAGAAAGCTATGATTATACACAATACGATGTAGAATATGTTTGACATTTGACCAGATTGGAACCAAACTGCAATGCAATAGATAACACGGTTTGTACGTATTAGTATGCTTGTGTAGCGAAATCCACTGTGGGAAATATGTCAAAGGTAAAGGCCCCTTACTTTTGAACACTCCTTGCCTCGACCATTGTGTCAATGTTTACAACTGGAATATCCATATGACCTATTTTTATGACACAAGGGGTTGCAACTTTGACATATTATCTGAAACCATATCCCTACATGGCATGTGTACTTAGTAATCATCAACCTCCTCTAATAGCGATTCACTGACTTCTATCCTTTGTTTAGCTGGCAGGTAAGTAACTGGTCGGATTGCTCCCGTACATGTGCTGGAGGCATACAGAACAGGAACGTGACTTGTATGAGAGCCAGCGATGACGCCTCTGGCATCGTGGAGCAGGTCCCTCTGTACGAATGCATAGAGTCGGACTATCCGTCCGCCACTAAGCTGTGCAACACTGGGTATTGTGATCCTTACTGGGGTGCAGGGGCATGGGGATCGGTAAGAACACATATGTTATTCCGATTACGAGTGAGTTAGTGATATCTTCTTACAATGGTATGAAGTTCACGGGTCACTTCGTACATTATTCCCATCATCATCATCATCAGTCCCATAGATTTTTAATCAGCCGTAGGCTGATACAATGACATGAAAGTGGGATGGAGTGCTAATAAGCTAAAGGTGGAGGGACACAATTTTACTTTCCAGCGACCTTCTGAAAAATCGGTTGTTAAATAATCTAGCCTTTAATGTGGGTGAGCATCTATAGGATTTGTCAAAAACACCCGTTTCAGAGTGTTGTTTGGTGTTTCGGAGGTTTTATCTACTATCATCGGGCATTACTGACTCGTTCTAGATCACACTGCTAGGCGGCGCTGCAGTGTGAGGAACGCCGTAGCAAACCAGACTCAGCCTGTATCTCCCCTAATTACGGTTCATTCTTATATGATACACTTTTTTCGCTCAATCTTCCTGTAAATAAGCAGCATTTGTGGCCTCTTATATGTACTTTGTTACAATGTGTTGCGCCGCGGTAGTCAACTGCAGTCCCAAACGTGACTAAGGTTGTACCCAACCTCATCACCGTTCTTCTCTCAATCTTTCACAATGTAGTGGCACATGTAGTTCAAAGAAGCGACATTCCTATTGCAATGCACTAAGACCCTAGTATTGAAAATGAAGCCACGAACGCAAAAAAAGCGTATCCCCTGTCAAAAAAGTTTATTCAAACATTCTTAATCGTTCACAGTGTAGTACCACGTGCGGCCCTGGGAAGCGGCACCGTTCCATCAGGTGCATGGCGATCGGGATACATCACGTCCCGATACACGTGGACCCTTCTCTGTGCGATGCTGACCTGAAGCCGAGTCACGAGGTAGACTGCTGGGAGGCCGGGATGGAACCAGTGTGTCCTCTCTACTACTGGCGCATGGAGCTGTCCGCCTGCAGTGTTTCATGTGGACAAGGTTTACTTTCATTCATATTTACTTCGAATTCGTTTGGTTTACGTTGTTCGTGCTGTAGCTTTGCTATTATAGGACTGTTGAGTGCAAGAAATGTAAGAGGTGTATGAAGAAAAAGAGTGACTTGGAACCATCTCCATTATACACGTATCCGTCGCCATAGCAATATTACAGAAAATTATATGTGTGTAAGCATGATATGATACCAAATAATTAGAGGAAATGGATCTCTAGTGTCTTAAATGTGATTAACTTATCATAATAAATGATATTGCTTGGGTGCCCTCCCCTAAGAACTCCATCCGCTTTGGAATATTTTTTTTTGTTGTACTTTCGATCAAAAAGGATACATCTAAGTTTCTTTTCAAGTCATCTACACATTCATTTTTATGTATTCGAAAATTGAAAATACATTAGTTGCAAAACGCGATCTGTTGCTTTTAAAATGCTGTCTGCCTGTTATTTCGATTGTACAAACAAATCTAACAGGAGTTCAGTCGGCCCAGCTGAAGTGTGCGGCTTCAGACACGCACGACTCTGTGGACATGAGCTACTGCCAGGCCTACAGCCAGCCTGACGAGCCTTCTGTACGGGAATGTCATCCGGGAGACTGTTCATCGGCAGGTAGGCAGCAAATACATAAGTTTTATGTTTTAGATTCACACACATAGGAACAAATGATACAACTCACGACCAGCGAAAACAAGGCTTGTATCAATCCACGACAACTGAAACAGAATTGAGACGCAAGCTTAATATACAGGCCTCTTTGAAAATCAATTTTCATAAGATTACGTTGTAAGGGCAGCCTGGTTATCGTGAAATAATTTTGGCATAAAGAAGACATGCAAATGATTGTAAATGTTGATTGCTGATATCTTAACTGACTCGGAGTTGCGGTTGAATTTAAGGTATGAATCGGTATCCTTCCAACATTTCTGATCCAAACATTCTCCTAACCTCATGTGCTCTCTATTACCCTGGCCCCTTCCCAGTCCCCCAAATTCATGCCGACGAAGCTGGAAAATTGTGTTCTTACATTGCAGATACCAACAGCAACACAAACGTTGAGTACCACCTGTCCAACGCTACCATGGTGATGTGCAGCCATTTTGACGAGGTGACTCGCCATGCTCTGTGTGACGGCCAGGCTCGCTTCCTACATCTCCTACAGACTGCCGACCAGGTCTACCACTTCACCGCCTGCCCCAGTAAGTCATATGGTTTATGATATTTAATGGTTTAATGATAACTACACAAAGTCATGTTGCAGTGAAACGCTGGGTATGTAATAATAGTAAAAGATTAAGTTCCCTGGTACATAAATAAAACACGT
This sequence comes from Branchiostoma floridae, assembly GCF_000003815.2. NCBI lineage: Eukaryota > Metazoa > Chordata > Leptocardii > Amphioxiformes > Branchiostomatidae > Branchiostoma > Branchiostoma floridae. Next base: position 24,110,580 of record NC_049981.1, on the reverse strand, counting down.
TTGGACAATCTAAAATTAGTTGAGACAAGAACTGTTGACAAGCGAGAGGTCACCTTTGATATATTACGCATAAATGTTTTGGTGCATACTTAGAATGGTAATCTTCATGGTAGGCCAGAGAATCCACGTCAACCCGTGACTACATCATTGTATATATATGATATGTATCTATAGCAAATAATTCAGAATGAATTTTTACTTGGGTCGAGTATAGGAAAAAGATTATTTCCCTAGGCTTTAGCTATTACACTTGTAAACATCCATCATTAGGCATTTGCTATTGTAACCTTTAACATCCAGCATTTGACTGCTCATTATAACGACGCATCTCCGCTACATGTAGATGTTCTTGAAACATTTCTTTCACACGTCAGATTCCATCAGCCTGTTTTTGCTGATCGACCCAAACATGGTTCCCTCCGACCATGCCGAAATGCTCCTGGAAACATCTGACATCTACAAGTTCTACAAAGCCAAGGCGGATGTTGTGGTACTGGATTGTCTATTCTCTGATTTTAATTAAAAATTGAAGAACAATTAGAATTTTGGAAATTAGCAATACCCGAATCACCTTGATATTCTTTTTCATATGCGAATATATCTATTTTAGTGCATATGCATGGCATGTTGAGGAATGCCAGAAACATTATGTGATTTTTTAAATCATTTCTTCAACAAAACTTGGCCCACTACAAATACTGTATGGCTATACACACATACTAAAATTATTTATATACTACGCTACTTTTTAACTTGCCCTCTGCCCACTGATAAACGCTGTTTGATCACGTGATATTTTCTACCAATAGCTAAGCGAGGTGTTCCACTGTGGTCATGAGATGGACATCGGAGATGCGGCTGTCACTGAAATTGGGTAGGTTATTCCGTACAAGTGCTCAGTGACATGTTAACATCAAGAGGATATATCATTACTTTGTATAGACTTAACATTTGCTTTTTAGTTATCTGAAAGTTTTGCTGTCGGTAGAGCTGTGGGATTACCTTTTAATTTTCTTCGCCAAACACCATATTAACAATTAATATCATTTCCTTAATTAATCAAATATTCATTTTCAGCGAGGTGAACTCAGCCGGGCCACAAGACGTTGAATTGACCGGGGACTACTACCGGTTTGACTACCACAACACCATGGTGTAACTAATGTATGGAGTGTCACTGATCTGTGGACGAGACCAGATCAGATAGTCAGGCTCGCTGGTGTAAACACAGCTAGAGCTAGTAAAACTAGTTTTAACGTTACAAAACTTTCTGCCTGGCGTAAAAGCTTGGGCATACTTTTGCTTCCAGACGTACGATGGTACGGACGGCTAAGTTTGAATGTTATGCATTTGTAGATTCTTTGCTCAGGGAATTCTGTTATCAGTATCTGGTGACAACACGTGTCTGGAATGACAGATGAATAAATCTAGAACATGGAAATAGTATTATGTCTCCAATTGTTTCTACTTTGGTTAAGTATTATTTTTGTGTGTGAATATGTGTTTTTGTGTTTGTGCGTGCGTGTGTTTGTGCTTGTTGCTGTATTTGTGCTATGATTTAAAACGATGATTTAAATCAATCAGCTTTTACTTTATTTTGCATACAAAGTCATCCGACGTAAATGTTGTCACAATTAACCAACGTCTTTGTAGTATTACTATAGATTGCATTGCATATCCCATCATTATCTCATTTGCAATGGCATACTGGGTGTAAGCAAATTGTGGCTAGCTAACGAAATGATTGAGCCGGTGGTCACTATGGAGGATGGTACTCAGACAAGAAAATCTAACGTCAAAAGATCTAAATCACAAAATGCCTTTTCTCGTTCTCTCTCTTTTGTAGTCGCCATCCTCTTCACACCTTTGTATGCCCTTGTACATACCACTCAATGAAATTGCCCACAGACCCTACGTAAATTAATGACTTTTCACACAAGATAAACCGTAGAAAACTATATATAGAAAATACATATTAGAAAATTTGAATTGATATGCAAGTAGCTGCCTTCAGTCGAGAGTTCATATGTACAGCACTAAAACCAGCCAGCCCTTTAGCAATTTCAGAGGGAATAATATGAAATTTTACAATTCAAGCATTAGCTTCGGCTTTCCATAAATGGCGTATCTAGCGACATTCCTGTAAAAGGAAAAAAACAAAATGAGTTATGATAAACGATGTTGGTATATGTAATGGTGTTACAATTTGCAAGTACTTTTAACGACGGGAAATATAATGAAACATTACGCCAATACGCACAGTCCAGATAAACCTTACATGATCTCATAATAATAACTGTCATATTAGACCTAGTAGGTAGAAAACAGTAGCCGTCGTATCTAACCTGGTAAGTAGAAAAGGCGTGCAGCCACTTCAGGTCCGGCGGGCCCATTGTGTCCCCCAGACCGCCTCCATCCTTCCTCACCTCAGGGACTGTACGATCGTAAAACTTGTAAACAGGCAGAGGGGTGGTGGCGATGTGCTGACGGAGAAAGCAAGTTTTTCTTTAATTTTAATTTTTTCCACATTCTACTTTGGTCGTCAGGCATAATCAGGTACAATTTGCTACAATATAGATTGTTTTACAATATACATATATAAAGAAAAAAAAACTAAAGTAACATTTCCAAACATCTTACAAATACCGTCAATCTGCAATCGATGGTACGAAAGTCGTGCGACGAATGTGAGGTTGCCCTTACCTTATCGCCTGTGATGTGCAAGGTGTCCTGCAGGCCGTTTCCCTCCACGTTCCACAGCATCCCTATGGGAACCTTCGGGGCGGAGGAGACCTTAATGTTGTGGTACTCGGCTGACTTTGGATAAAGCAAAGCGGCCCAGATTTGGTTGGTGGTCCGCACTCCTGACGATACGACATGGACCGAGCGATGTTGTCCGGTCCGACACATCACAGATTTTCCAGCAGAGAACGCTTTTGTGTTGACCGCTCCCATTGCTAGCACAGGTACAAACGGAAACTTTTATGAGTAACGAATGCCGAAAATAGCGCCCCCATGTAACTACTATGCAAATATCATAAGGGGACTCCCCTTACGCAAGCACTAGAGGTTCAAAGAAAAAGGTGGTGGTATCACGCAGCCAAACAATGTTCTTGAAACAGAAATAGAAAGAAACTATACCCGTAATCACATAAAATAAGTGTAGGAGTTTTATCAGCCGTCCAGTATTATGTAAACATGTTTTGAATTATGGTTTGCCCAAATTACTGTGGGTCGTTTTGAATATTTGGAGCTGCGTCACAACTGTACAGTGATTACGCAACAAGTCTCCGGTTTAAAACGTAGGTGTCCATATAAGTCGTTTTTCGGTTAAGTTTTACTCTTTCAACAAAAAAGATAACCAAAGAAAGACAAAGGACACGTCAATTTGCCTAAAATGCGCAAAGCGGCCATAGAGCATTTAGAATTCATGGTGATTGGAACGTTTAGGGTACTTGTGTTTACCATCGTTTCAGTTAGACAGTCTAGTGTTTTCGTTTTGTGGCCTCCGGCTACCAATTAACGAGTCTGGCGTAGCGATGCACATATTTTGCTGGCAAGAATAACAGGCTTATAAAAATCAAAGTACTTACGGCAAGTTAAAAAAAAAATCTCCAAGAAAGGCTTTTGGTCAGAACGTCAGCGCTCAAGATACAGCCGTCTTCGCAGTCGCGGCCACAATATTGTGGCAATCCCCAGGTATGACTCAGGGGAACCCAGGCGTTATTCTTAAAACTTGGCATGAAGCCAACAAACGCACGGGTGTTGACCAATAGCGTCAAAACGAATCAGTCAAACAGATAACTTCAGGATAAGACTGCGCATGACTGATATGGTCAGTATATTGCATTATAATGACAAAGGTATGGTCATTACTGTAAAACCATACCAAGCATGACTAAATACACTGCGCTAGATAACGAAACGTGAAGTGTAGAGCGGTTACGAGTCACTTTCCTCTTCTTAAAACTTGTGAAAAAAATGTCTGCATATCAAATTTGACATTTCTGTACCATTAATTCCCATTAATCTGATTTGAGTTTGGTCGAAGACCATAGAATGTATCGGATACCCCCATAAATCTACGCCCAAATAACATTACCAATTACTAGTGTGCATGGACTGCAGTTCACATGGCCTCCGCTGTGCGTAATGAAGATGATTGACGAGTTGGCAAATTAGTGTTTCTTTTCACATATCTTAAAGTTGTACCCTGAACAAAAACATGTTTCTTTTATTACCTTTCTTGTGTGCCTTAATTCAAATTTTAAACCGGTTTCATTTCGGGGTCCCTGATCAACCTAATCCCCATTGACGAACTATGTTCTGTTACTTTCAGGGTCACGGGAGGTCATCCAAACCAATACGCTTCGTCTAATGACCGCTAGATCACTCTCTCAACAGTGTGTATGGCTGGCCAGTCGGACGCATGTTAACGTAGCGCCACACAACGTCTGGGTCAGTAAAGCAACGTCACGTTCCAGCGTTACTCGGGGTAACGCCCTACGACGCAACGGCGCAGTTAACAGGTGTCAAGGTAGCACCTTTGTGTGGTAAGTACTCTGATGTGTGTTGTTACTTCCTGTAAGTTTTCCTTTCCCATTTATTTCAGTAAAAATCGCATCAAACCCTTAGCCATGGTATTTCTATAGTAACTGTGTGTCATGTTTAGACTGCATTGAGTCCAAACATGTAAGGGGCATTGGATGTGATAATGTATATTTCATGTACCTTGTCATACTTACAAGGTCTGTACACCATGTTGCGTCGTTGTAATGGGACCCGATTGCGCCATTGCACCACCCTCTACCAAACAATAACGAGGACATGCAGACTTGAACCATAGACTAATAAGATGAACCTGGTACGGACAACTTGGTAAAATAGCTGAGGGAAAATATTTACACTTGTCCATGTGTAAAGTCTCCACAATGTTTACCCACTTTTGTGTTATATTGATCGTGGTGTACATGTTCCCGATGGATAACATTTTGGATGCATATCAAGAACAGGACAGGTGTTATAATCATATCGTTCATCATCTCCAAAGGCTGTTAGGTACTATGTTTGAACATGTAGATTTCTAAAGGTTACGACCAAAAACATCTTTTTAAAGAATGTCATCCATAGTGCTGCTGTATATAGACCTAAGAGGGTCTGAATTACCTGCAGAAGGTGCTTTGTTAGCATCGCAAACAACTCGGCCCATCATGTGACAGGCACCAAAGGAAACCTGAGAACAGACACCCATTTTGATGCTGGCAAGGAAAATAAAGCAAGTAAATAGTATGCTGTAGGCTCTAGACCAGGCCCTGTGGTGAATGATAAAGGATTCTACTAATGTCATAACGACCTTAGAGTATGTTTTGACGATTCTAAAATAAAGTATCTATTCCGCGTTATGAACTAATAAGCAGCCTAGTATTTTTTCTACTTTCCAGGTTTGTACAATGTAAAAACAACTGCAGTTGACGTCAGAGCTAAATGTCTAGATTGTAAAGAATATCTACATATCATTCGAATACTGCAATCATATTTGTAAAAAAAAAAAAAACTACCCTTTACCTTGTATGTCCTGCAGTTTATTTGTCTCATTTTTCTTGTTATGGAATAGGACTTTCAAGCAAACATGACCGAAAAGGTGGATATGGGCGCCCCGCCGCCGTACCCGGCACATGACCCGGGTCAGCCCGCCGGACTGCCGGGCCAGCCTACAGTGTACCAGCCATCACCCGGCCAACCTGTGGTATGGAAACTATCGTCTGTAATACAAAAAGCAGTTTTTAATAGATACCGCACATGTGAGGGAGAGTTAACAAGACCGCGCGTCTGTGTGTGTATCTTTGCGTGTGTGTGTGCGTGTGTGTGTGTACGTTGCGTGTGTGTGTGTGTGTGTGTGTGTGTGTGTGTGTGTCTTTGCGCGTATCTTTGCGCGTGTTCTTGTGCATTCCTGCGATGTGTTTGTCTGTGTGCATGTGTGCGCTGTGTGTCAGTGTGTCTAGATCTATGTGCTTGCGAGTGCTGTGCGTGTATGTGTGCGTCTGTGGCTGCCTAGCCTGTGTTTGTGCGACAACCAGATTCAAAGGATAGTGATATTAAAATGAGATAAGATGAGATAATTCTACAGCTACTGTACGAACAGTGATAATCATTGCTGTGGTCTTTGTCAGTATTCAATAACACCAGCTTACCGGTAGATCTCTCCATTTCAGGGGATGGGACCTCCTGTGCCCCCGGGAACTACCGTTGTGGGTAAGAAACATTACAAGAAACGTACGCTTTCTCAAGTTAATATTAAAGGAAAGACAGTACCCCCACCCCCCAAGGACACACTTGGTTTCTTGGTTAACTTCAAGCTCTTGATCGACCTATTCTGATTCTACTTGATATAAGCTGCAACTCTCTGGCAAGACGAGCCGGTTACTCAAAAAGAAATAGCAAAAATTAGAAGCGTCGGTTTATTCAAACATGGTTGCAATATGTTAAAACACATAGAAGTTTCGTACTTTCCTCGTACTTGTACTTGAAAAGAAAAGAATTTTGCATGGTTTACTGCATTCTGTTCATAGATTTGGCATTTCATGCGTCGGTGATGGTTAGAGACCAAGGTGATATTGATGCACAATACAAAAGTTACAAACTAGTAACGGGAACTAGCTAGACAATAATATATTATGTAGGTGTCAGGAAAAAAAGTAAGCATCGTGCAATTATTTCCCTTAGGATCTTATATCAAAATGTGATATACGTACTTGAAAAAAAATACTAAATGCTTGAATAATTATTCGTGTTGTTGTACCTAGTCGGCCAGCCGGTCCCGATGATCCCACCTGACCACCCTACCCGTAGCAAGGACCCAGTGAGGATGACATGCCCGACCTGTCAGCAGAGTATCCAGACTACCATCGAGCGGCAGATCGGGCTCTTCACTTGGATGGCGGTGGGGATTATCTTCCTGGTCGGGTGAGTGGTATCGGAAGATTGGCCCCCTCATATTAGTCGTTGACTGTAGTGATAAATGTAGGGATAAACTTACTCTAAGTTTTATAGATTGTTGCCAACAAAGTTTAGGAAAAAACACCAAGATTGCACACGTCGTTTGATAGCTATATGACGTTAAAGTTCACGGTCACCACAGTTGCTCTGATAGCAAAAGTCATAATAATATCGTACAGGACGCTGAAAAATACATGTCTTGAAGCTTTGATGCCAAAATTGATGCAAAAACCTAATAAGAGATTAACCTGAGAGATTACACAAATCTATAAAAAAATTCCATATTATATATAGACGCATTTTGTAGAAATTCATCTGAGCTCGGAAATATCATTATTATTATTAAAAAGTCACAATGACAAGAAATCTACCATGAACTTCCATACCAAATTTAGATAGTGTGCTAAAGTGGGACCCTTTTTATTCTAATTTTACAGGATGGGTTTCCCCCTGCTGTGGTTGGGGTGCTGCTTCATCCCCATGTGTATCCCCAGCTGTAAGGACGTCAGGCACACCTGTCCCAACTGCCAAACTCACCTGGGCACCTATCAGATCGCGAGGTAAACACCTCAGCAATCTGACAGTGTACAACATCATCAACACACTTATTTTTCTTGTTTGATTTGGTAATCTGTGATTTAAAAAAAACGTGGTTTTCGCATTGATAACTTTAACGAAATGTTAAACATCCAACTAATATAGTATTTCAGATTTGTTTGATATGGTAATCTGTGATTTAAAGAACGTGGTTTCCGCATTAATTACTTTTACGAATATAGTATTTTAAATTGCTGTTGCATCGTATTTCTTTTTTTGAATTTCATTTTATTGCATGATATAATGTCGCCCAACCCCTGTACGGTACGTGTTTATACTTATATACGGGGCGTTTTTCTTATTAGCTTTAAGAGAATCACTGTCATTAAAGTTTCGGTCAGTAAGGTTTCATTGTGGAAAAAATGTAATAATGTATTGAATGCGTCCCTTCCTACACATGTTGCTAATCCGACTATATTAATGCTTTTAACAATAACATGTCTGAATATAATCTTTACATTAGAATATATTCTTACTTATGCGAAACGTTTTATATGTAATTTCAACAGTACCCCAATATTGCAACGAAGCTCTATAAAGGACAACGAAAGGTGTTTTCACACTGTATGTTTTGTATATATTGCTGTGATATCTTACAATAAATGTGATGTTTTAGCCGTGTGGCTATTGCTATGCAAATGTTACTCATAACAAATTCAATTGAATTTTGACAATTTTCCCGTTGAAATTTCACACAGAGAGGGTAATTACTTTTTCTGCTCACATAATTAGGCGACGAACCACATGTCGATCAATATATCTATCTTGAATGGTGCGCTAACGGACAGTATTGTCCATTCAGTTTGTCGTGCTGTATGTGGTGATATAGGCATCTTGCTCTGAGAGGGCTTTAACTTAGCATGGTGTCTTAAGCCGTTGACGTCAGCACATGATTACTCCTAGAGATATCAAAGCAAGTAATTTCTCCAAGATGAAATGAAGTAGGTCACCTTATCATGCGACCTTCGTGGCTGTTCGTACCTTTATTCATTTATGAGAAACCAAGAAAGCAAATAACGATGTGGTCATAAGGAATGCTCAAGTTATATTAACAGATTCTAACAATTTCTAAAAACGTTAGCCGAAAGACTTTCTTAGACATACATAGCAATGCAATGTTATCCAATCTCAGTCGAAATCGTATAATGCCTCATTAGCATTATTGCGACGTTTGTTAGGACAGATTTCTTGAAAAGTGATACCTTTGTAGTTCTATGCATGACTAAGTTATCCACATAGATAAATAAAGGTTTGAACAATCACAAAGGTAGTCTATTAAGGTGATGCTGTTTTACATGTCAGTCGCTGCAATGAAATGTCCCCGCGTCACCCTAACGGTACAAGTGGACGGACGGATAAAGTAAAGTAAAGTAAACAACGAACTGTCATCAGACAAAAAATAGTAAACTTCGGGCATTTGGACATTACATATGTTGGAAACACTAGGCCTAATTGGAAACCGCCAACTATCTCCTCATATAGTACTGGAATATAATTTGTTTTGACTTCCTGGCATTATATTATACTTCCCTTTAACGTAAACTATTACCAGTCATAACAGAAAATTAATGGACAGAACAATTTGTTTTGTCTGTCATGAAACTGTTGTTACCTTCGCCAGAATGGCGAGGTTATGTTTTGAGTGGAGACATGGTGTTGTGTCTCTGTATGTAGGTCAGCAGCATATAACTAGAGTAGCTATGGATGGAAATTCATGATATTTGGTATTTGAGTAGCGGTTGCATGACGGAAGGTGCTGTTCGACAACGGTTCACCTAGAGCTTTTCATCGGCGCTGCAGCGAGGCGAGTGTGTTTGTTTGTGTGTTTGCGTACAGGATAACTCTAGACATTTTGGATCGTTTTGATTGATTTATGGTAGCTATGTGGGGGTTAGGAAACTAAAGGTCGAGTTAGATAATGGGTCTTCTGGCGCTTTCCGTCGGCGCAGCAGCGAGGCGAGTGTGTTTGTGTGTGTGTTTGCGTACAAGATACTCGAAACGGTGTGGATTGTTTTGCATGATTTTTGGTAGTCGTGTGGGGGTTGGGAACATAAAGGTCAAGTTTAAGAATGGGCATCCTAGCGGCGAGTTACGGTACTGTAGCGGAGTTTCAAAGTTGGTGGAAAAATTTTCCTCAAGTGACAGGTTCATGATTTTTTAGTAGTGGATACGTCTTTGGGCAGGGGGTAAGTCGTGTAAATTTGGGCCCCTGGTAGCTTATTTTGAACTGCAACAACTGATTTTGTTGTTATCTTTGGAAGAGAATAAGTCAAATGGGGATTGGTGGATTTGCAGTATTTTTATTATGAACATACCTTAGGTGATGGTAAAAATACTGAAATGTATTGTATGAAAATCTGGGCTTTATTAACACGATTATTATGGTAAGTGTGTTATTCCAGAAATCGACCTCTTTTCATGGATACTCGCCACTTCCTGTGCAGCACATGTACATAGTTAATGACAGGTTTCTGATGGCAAAACATACATGTTATTTTTGCTGACAAGTTGTTTATTAGTTTGCAGGATGCCATGTTCTTTGTTTGTTTGCAGACTATCTCCTTAAGCAGAAGTGTATGATTGGAAGGGGTTTCACCATTTTGATGTGAAGGGGTGTTTCCCCCTTATTTCGGCGATCCTTACGTGGCATGGAAATGTGAAGACTTTTTACCTTTGCCAAGAAGGTTATATATGTTTTGAGATGTATTTGTATAGTCCATGACCTTAAAGTATTTGATAAAGGCACTCCCTATAATAAGCGTTGATTTTTTGGCGAAGGTATGCGTTTCGTGGTACTCTAGTTAATGATTATGTGTACTGTGCATGCAACAGCCAAGGCGCATGACATTTCCCACGTTTAGGCTAACGTCACATTTCCAAACCGGGACTGGGCCGGGCTGTTTCAAGAAACGAAAAATTAAAATGTTTCCCTAGAAATATGCACAAGTCTTGCCCATGAATATCATTTTGACATTTCGTGTATTTTGATGTCTTTAATATCATTGTTTTTGTTCCCGAAAGCTACCCGGCCGGGCCCCGGTTCAGAAACAATGGAAAGATATAGACCATTGTAATGCAGTGATAAAAAGGCTGATAAATCGCTCGACGTTAAAACAACCGCATCGTGTTACACTTTGCACGCACCACGAATGGATCACTTGGCAACAGGACATAAACACTGTCATTTGAGAGAACAGGTCCGTAACATTCTCGGCACGGGGTGTGTCTATATACGTGCGTGCAACAGCAACAAGCAGGTGGCCTGGGTCATTAGGTAAGACTTTTGCTAGGTCTATTTTTTTTTTTGTCAGTACTACTTTGATGTGTGAAGAAGGATATCTTTACTCTGTATACGGATAGACTTGGCTGGCGATTTGAACTCGTTTTGAGATTAGACTGAAAAAAGAACTTATTTCTGACCTAGATATTCAGCTTGCCTTCCCTCAAGTTCGACAATAAGACCGGTTATACTAGGATAGATTGTACTCGCCGTTATTTGTATCTAGTACACTCATTGAGCAAAGAGGTTAACCGGTTGCAAATGAACTTATTAAGATTTTAGTCTTCGTATCTTGACATGTGTATATGTTGTCTGTCGACTAACGACCTGTCGGACGAAGTTAAAGGCACGAAGCTCGGAAACTCGCCGTCTTCACTGTTCTGCTTCAGAGATAGAGAGGTCACAGTTGTGTTGCTATTGTGTAGCTAGCAATGAAGTTTGCTAAGAATTTAGACTATACGTTTTATGAAAAACAGAACGTGTTTTAATAGAAAATTGTAGTGACAGTGCTGAACACACAGTGACGAGTTGTCACGAGGTTTGTAACCGTAGAGGGCGGCGCCATTGTATATGTTTACAACGATATGGTAGGGGGCAAATCGCCGGAGGGAGGTGTGTTTTGTGAACTAGCCTCATCTCCAGGCTTGGTTAGCAGGAAATGGATGATATTGATCATAATAAACACAGATTCATAAGTGCATACCCAGTCACTCACACACAAGCACTAACTCTCTCACACACCGTGACACGGACACACACAATTACACACTCAGTGTATATGTATACACATATGCAAAACATGTTATATCAAGAAAACACGATTGACAGTTTTACGGTTTTGAATTTTGTGTCATTTACAGGTCTTTACATCAAAGATGTCAGAAAAGACGGAACTACGGGAGAGGCATTCGCCTACTCTGCCCGGCCAGCCAGATGTACGTAACCATATGTAAATTTCATCAATCTCTACCTATTTGTGGGAGAAAACTCATGTTATCCGTCAAAATGATGGCATATTGCATGACACATCCAGATTACGGATGAACAGTTTTGTACACATCGCAAACTATCATGTCCGTCAACTCCCTAATAGTCCATATAGCCCCATGCTTCTATTAGAGAAAATATCTGTGTTATGAACTATTCTCGAACATATTAATTGCAGGCCGGACAGCAGGCCGTACCAGCGGCGACAGTAACTTACACTTCTGGTAAGTCAGTCTACTCCAGAAGACAGTGTGATATTCCAAACGATAAGTTAATGTAACAATGAACATATATAATCAGACGACCTGTGGATTTCCATTTGTGGTGAATTACGCGACACCGACGTCTATTTGTAAAACAATAGGACACTCACTCATTAAAACACATGCATATGCAGACCCTACCCGTTCACATTTTCATCATCGTGCGTATTTAATTAATTTGAGAGAGACCTTGGGTTGAGAGAAGACTGATTTTTTATTCATATGAGTCACAGGACTAATGGGTACATCCTCTGTTTTTGGTTGACTGATGTGACGACAGTTCAGCTTGTTGTAACCCTGCGGAATAAGGACTTGTATTGTGATACGCGATTCATACCGTTGGTCAAGATTTATTAAGTACAAAAAAAATGGTAGACACATATTTCAATTTTACCTCTAGCTCCCCAGGCCGCTATGGTCCCAGTGCAGATCCCTGAACCCCCTGAACGCAGCAGGGTGTCCGTGAGGGTGAAGTGTCCGTCCTGTCAGCAGGTTATCGACACGGTTACTGAGACCAAGGTCGGGAAGTTTGCCTGGATGGTCGCAGGGACCGTCTTCCTGATAGGGTGAGTGGCAAGAATAATTTTCAAAATAAACATGCAACAGCTCTAAGACTTTTTAATTGGGTGATTACCCTCTAGTATGTTAACTTTGTTTAACATTTTGCCTTTCATTTCAATGCTATGCATGTTAAGTCCTTATTATATTTTCTTATCTTTTTTTCTTCTTCTTTTTTCTTTATACAATGTTCAGGTTGTCGTTTCCGGTATTCTGGCTGGGGTGTTGCTTCCCATGCTGTATCTCCAACTTTAAGGACACCAAGCACACCTGTCCGAACTGCAAGGCGCACGTGGCTACCTACAAGATTGCCAAATAAGGCGTTGGAGAATCTCACTTTGACATCTTGATGCATCAGCAGAAGCTATAGAATGATCATTGCTTAGATTTTTGAAAGTGATCGAAACTCTAATTATGAGTTTGTTCTATGTTTTTGAATGAGTATTTCATTTAACAAAATTCCATTGCTAGGCTCTGTGAAGCTGATGCTATTTTACACAAATCACTGTTACTGGCAAGTTACTGTATAAATATTCTCTGGTAGCCAGTTTTAGTGGCGAGCAATTGTAAATTTGATTTTGTTTTCAGCCTTTTTTCAAGTGTAGCAAGTTCCCCAAGGGGAGACGTAAGAATTAGCGCAGGCGCCTAGAAGCCCCCGGTAAGAGAGCTAGAAACAATGCCTTAAACTATTAAAAGCCTTTCTTGGTAGGATTTATACTTGTTGAATTAGTAGTAAAAATTACCTTTCTCCATCGAGGGGGTTTCTGCACCCCCTGAAATAGTGGTATCGTCACAGATATCTGTTTTGAGCCCAATGGGCCAGTCCAAGGGCTCTAATTAAGGGGTTTATGAAAAGACTAGCCGTATAGAAATCCTTGCAAATGACTTTGGTGAGACAGGACATAGTAGGCTATCATTTGGGGGTAAGTTTGTATGTCTTGAACTTTTTATTCTTGAGATAATTGCATATTTGTTTCCTCAACTCTCCCATTGGATTACATGTATTACTGGGGAAAATTCTAATGGTTGCGTCTCCCCAAAGCTAGGAAGGCGGTTCAGAGGAATTATCATATTGCTTCCTTTGAATGTGCATAATTGCCACCGTGCTATGTGGTACGGAGAAGAGTGGTATCGAGAGTTTAAAGTCTGTATGTAAATATGGCGAAAATCTCACAATAAAACACATACAAGAGACTTATTTTACATGTTTGTATGATTTTGACGGGTACATCCCGTTTTGAATACCAGTTATTAGGGCTGGGTACCGGTACAGAAAATTCAGGTCCAGGTCCGGTTCAGGTCCAAAGAATTAGGTCCAGGTCCGGACCTGAACCTGGACCTGATGCAGTATGACTCATATCAATGGTCCATTTTACTCACTCATTTAGACTCACACTGGCGCTTTAAAATTATACAACGCTAACTGAACCGGTACGATTGGCTGTACAACTTGGTAGAAATTAATATAAACTCTACTCTACTTCACTCTTGTTATTTTCTTCCATCTACAAGCGCTAAAACGTGTGAATGCCTGATAAAATTATCTGTTAATTTTGTAATCGGTCCAACATTCGGTCCACCTAATTTTTTCAGGTCCGGTTTTTCTGGACCGGTCCAATACGAAAAACCGGTTTTGTACCGGTACACTGTACCGATACCCAGCCCTACCAGTTATAAAAGGTCCCGAGGCCGAAATACAGGGAAATAGAACAAATTTCGGACGTGGCATGTAGCAAGCAAAAAGAATAATCCCAACGAAAAATCTAATTCAAATGGGGTCCCAAATCTATTCGGAAAACCAAGCACAATTTTCAATTCTAAGGGCGCTTGAAATTACATCCCTTTTTGTTATAATGCGCTCTTCCAGAATCGCTAATGAGCTGGGTGTGTGCTAATGCATTTTTTATGAGGTGACAGTCTGCGATGTCCACGACTCGTCCACGATAGTAAAGGGGAGACGCAGGCCAAGCCTTGGCACATTGAAATGTGTACATAAAGGCACAGAAAGACAGTGCCAATAACTCAACTTTCTGACATTACTGGCATACAAACTTACCCTCATATGAAAGCCCATCATCTCAGCTGTGATAAAATCCCACTGTCATTAGAAATCATACGGCATAATTTGCAGAAAAATACGCCCAAACCCTACCACCCCCTCAAACTCATAACAACCAAGGAAACAGACCCTTACACAACCAGGAAATAGTCCCAACTTCATATCCCCTGATAACCACAAAAACTCAGCTTTTGGGCCATAATCAGAAGGTAGAAACCCTCCCCAGTCACATTGACCTCAAAACTGCCAGAATTTCTACCCATTTTTCCAAGAAAAAAAATCTTAAAGTTTTAGGCCCTGAACTACATTCGATTTGCATGCCGAATCGCTGGCGGATCCCCTAAAACACGACTCGGCGCCTGTATATTTTACCTGCTGTATCGACACCTTTCTGCTTAGCCGACTCAAAACTCCAGGGGCCACTCAGGAGTGTGCATATTTTGTAACCAGTTCTAGAAGTTTTGTACAGTTGTGAGGTAAGTGCGTGTGTGTCAACTAGGATCAACTTGTGTTCGCTACTAACCGATATCATGGTGGTTGCCTGTCATGTTTCACCCTGTCGTGACCCAGCGGACCGAGAAAGATATCAACATGTCGCATATGGGTCTATTTGGGACTTCTGCAACATGTACAAAGGGTTCTGGCGTCTGCTATCCTTTGTGCTGCCAACGTCAAGACAAAAATTGCCGCTAGGGCACTGCACTTGCAACCGGAATTCCGGAAATACTTGTTTCATTTCGTAAGTCAATCTCTCGGGTCTCACTAAATACCGAAAACAACCGAAAACTACCGAAAACAACCGAAACAACTTTCACTAATTACCGAAAACAACTCGACACAACCATAAACAACAGACAATCATTTCAGTGGGCTATTATTTAATAATTTTGACTTTATTTTGGACAGGAGTTAGGCTACGATGGATTTATTTGTTTGACGACCCCTGATATTAATACAATATTAGTAATAATAAAGTCAACGATCTCCTTTGCCTGTTCGAATATATTAATGTTCCCATTCAGATTCACGGACCACCCTGTACGTTATAAACGGGACTGCTTGGTCAACTCGCAAACTCATCAATGGATATCTATATTACTTGGCATCTATTGTGTAACTCCAAGCAGAGGTAACGGTATGGGCGGGGTGTAGTATTGGCCACAACAAGAAATAGCAGTCACTGCTATCCCCCGACGAAATCTCTGCTTGGAAAATAGGTTTGCATATTAATTACTGCTGGCAAATTCTGCTGCCTATTCAGCTAATGTGTACTTCCTTTTTTTTTCTAGCAACCAAAACAATCTAGTATATTTCTTGCTCAATTATAACGCATTTCTGCTGCCATAACAAATCGATTTGAATAGAAAAACCGCAAACGTGTATAACCATAGAGGCCCCAGATTAAACTAAATGATAAAAATAAGGATTTTACTTTACACCATAAAACAGCGTGTGATCGGTGGAAACAGGATGGAAAGGTGTTTTCACCGGCTACATCCCCTTTGCTGAAAGAATCCTTCCTTCAGAATCACTCCATTCTCTCCCTCGGCCGTGGAGAAAATAATTCAAGGGATAGTAATCAGTAGATGAAGATAATATAGACATTGTTGTAGTTTACGAGTTGTTTTCCGGCTTTTTTCGGGTTCCAACAGGTTGTTCATGATTGCTTTGACATTCTTTAGGTGGCTTCGAGTTGTTTTCGGTATTTGTCGAGTTGTTTTCGGTTGTTTTCGGTAAATTTCAAGTTGTTTTCGGTTGTTTTCGGTATTTAGTGAGACCGAATCTCGCTCCTGACCATAGCAAGGTTGATAGGCATTGCTTGGACGAAACGAACGCACAAGGAAAGGGATTTGATGACAGCTCTTTAATTCTGGTGAAGCAATCTCCTTGGGTTTGCCAAGGAGGTTGAAAGAGCGGAGTGCTATGTTGCGGAGTGCCATGTTGCACTCTCAGCCATGTTGTTCTGCGACCCAAATAAGGGCAAGCTACCGAGACAGACAGAATTCGTCGAAAATACACATATTTCCATCCCTGTAGTAGTTTTATATTATAGCAAATAACTTGACATTTCTACTTTTAAACAATATGCTATATCTAGGCCTATACGATTAAACAAAATCGTTGTACCAACGTGCCGTAATCCATTCGACCGCTAGGCTACTTTTCAGAAGGGGAGGGGGGCGTTCCGCATCATTGCCTTTGTGTATGTAATCAGCGATGTATACACTAGCGGACTTGAAGTAAAACTTGTCCACCTTAAAAGTGTTGTGTCGCAAGGTTTAAAAGACACGCGTCTAGGTCAAACATGTGAAACATTCCGATTTCGAGAAATGGAGTTATATCGTTCAGGAACTAGACATTTAGGGTGTCACAGGGCTAAAATCTCACGATCAAGAGACGGCGCCATGTTGTATCTATTGACAGTTGCACAAACAGTTCGTGTGATATGATAAATAACTTCTTAGCCACGGGCGTAGTCTTCTGACGTGTAATCTATACTGGAGGTTTTTGCCATGTATACATCACAAAGTGCACTAGTACTAGTAGAAAGATGTAGTGATTGCTGCAAAAACACGATTCTGCTGATTTCACTTGATTTCTCACAAAGATTTTTCTGTGAAAAGAAAAAGATACCTGTTCCTGTATTCATTAACTGCGTGGATTTAGTTTGGTTTTAAACCTAGATGGTGTACATGTAACGTAGGTATGGCATTTTGATAATATATAATCAATTGATGTTCCTTACTAATTGATGATGTAGGGATATTGTTTGTTGTACGGTATTCAATTCTCATGTAGTTTGTAGTTGACCATATGCAAAATCAACCGTACTTTTTGTCGTGCCAATAAAGCTTGTGTCTGTATTCAGTCATGGACACGAAACAGGACGCGCCACCCGCATATCCAGCACAACAGCAGCCGGCACAACCTAGCGCCTACCCCGCCCAGCAACCAGGCGCCGTTCAGCAACCAGGCACTTACCCCGCCCAGCAACAAGCTGGCTACCCAGCGCAGCCGCCCGCGCCCGGACAACCTGGGGTTTACGCACCTCAGCCGCAACAACCCGGCGTATGTACTGCATCAGATATAGAATGATTTAAAGAAGGAAAGACACTATGATTAGGAGAAGAAAAAGAAAGAACGAAAAAAAAGGAACAAAGAAACAGAGTAAAAGGAAAGGGAAAGAATGAAAAAGAACTAATGTGAGAGGAAAAAGTAAAGGAAAGACGGAAGGAAAGAAAAAGGTGAGGGAAGTAGGAGGAAGGTAAAAAATGAATAAAAACAGCGAAAGAAAGGGACAAAACTATAAGAAAATGATTATCTGTTTCTTTATTATGTGCTTATGAGGTAAAGAAATTATCATGGGGTTTTCAATAGTAAACATGACGTGTATTCTACTTTAATTACAAAAATCACAATAGGACGCATTAAAACGATTTCAAGAATTTTTTGCAATTAACGTTTGTTTGCTACATATTTCTTTAAATCGGATGATGGAATGGTGGAGTTAGGACCTCCTGTTTACTTGCAGTACGCCCAGCAGCCACCGGGAACATTCGTATCTCAGGGTCCGGGGCAACCTCCAGCGCCGCCCGAACAGT